>NC_054562.1:8307481-8349981 GCF_017654505.1 Polyodon spathula
GAACCACAGACACTTCAGAGCAAGTCTGTTTCCCAATGCAGAAACTGAGTTTCAGCCCAAACTCATTGCTGTCCTGGTAAACCCAGGCTTGATTACGAGGACCCTGCTCAGACCCGCCCTTCTCTTCCATTCAGAATTACTGAATATCTTTAAGAAGTTGCTCTACACCTCCAGAAAACTGGGAGGCATTCCTTCCAGGGCAAACCCATTGGGATCCCGGTGAGTGTGGGTAGGATACTGGGGCGTGCGACCCCACAGTACGACTCAAAACCGCATGCGCTGGTGAAGACCCTACCTGTCGATGATCACAGGGTCTGAGGGGGTCTCGTTGCGATTCCCACAGCTCTTCTTCTCACAACATCGACTGGAGGGAGAGAGGGAGAGAGAGAGATTTCATTTCACATTCACTCAGAGGAAGATTCCTTGAGGTTGTGTAAATCTGTGATGTGCTGCATGCTTGATTCTTATTAATCTTACTGAGCAATGACAGAGTGACAATGTAATAATTACTATTTACTAAGTATTTGTAAGAAAACGAATCTCAGTCTTCTGTTATCCATCCTATGCAAGCCTGTGTGTGCAATTTCACTAAATGTGAGGCCCATCTTTAAACAGCTTCAGTCTTCACTGAGTCGTTCAGCATTGAGAGATGCGATGAATATGAAAAGATGATCTTAAAGAAATGAAGGATACAAAGCAGGAAAAACGACCTAAAAAAAAAAAGATCCAGATTTTGAAAATATTTTGTATTTGCCCGTCAGCCTTCAAGTTGACTATTATTTAATTTCTATTTTTTTTTTTTTTTCAGAATCAAAATATTTCCCTTATAAAACATCAACCCTGAGGTAGCGCTGTCAACTTTCTCCAGAAGAACAAAATCCTGCTCTCTGGCAATCTGTCACTAATTTCCAAATCGCCCCCCCAAGAGTCAGCCTGGCTTTTGTTTCGGCTGCAAGAGCCCGTCCCCACTATTGAATAACAAAAGTACATCTCAGTTCACACCATCTGCCAGGCCTCTCCCGTGCAGAGGGGCAGTATCGCCCCCCCCCCCTCCTCCAGCCCAGTGGCTCAGACCCCAGCTGTGCGGCCGCCCTCTCCCAGTCCATCTCCTTATTAGCCAGCTGTGAGTTGGCTCTGGCATCTGCTGGCCACACAATGGCTCCTAGCCCTGGGATCCCTCCCAGCGTGGGGCCTCTTCTTAAACCCCAGTACTGTCCATTCACTTTTCACTCTGGGATTTTTGTTTTCTTCCCCCATTTATATAACTTCCAGCAGTCCGGTGATTTTGCCTTCTCCCCGTGGTTATGCATAAAAACTAATTTTGTTTTTTAATATGCTTTACCTCTCTGTGCTTTAATATGCTTACCTCTGCTTTACCATGCTTTCCCTGTGCTTTACCATGCTTTCCCTGTGCTTTATTACACTGCTATTGTGCTGATAGCAGTGCAACAGATAAAGAACCCCAGGCTCTCAACTAAATGCAGACTGATGAGCCAGGGGTTCAAGGCATTGCAGAAGGATCACAGTGTAACTGATTGAATGAGTGAGAATGCTTTCGGAGTCTGATTGTCCTTTGATTTTGTGCATTAACTATACTGCTATCAGCTTGATGGAAATTATGCTTTGAGTGTCTGCGGGGTTTTCCTGGCTGAAGAATAAATAAGGAAATCAATCAATAAATAGTATCTGGTTAATTGATCTCATTACCCCTCGTAGTCACTTGCTATTGTGACGTGTGCTCTGTGGTGCAGGGAGGGCCACCGTCCTGCAGGTTTTCTGGGGATCTGATCAACAGTTATTGACCTGGAAAAATGTTAGTGTTGACCAATTCAGAAAAGACTTGGGTCTTTGAGAACGAAAACCAGAAGACTCTGTGGCTCTCCGGGCCCAGGGCTGGCCACCGCTGGAATGGGGGCCGGGGTGCATATCGTGGCCCCTCACTAAGCTCTGGAAGCTGATCCTGTGATATCCTGGCATGACGACTGGCAAAGCCTCGCTCTTACCTGCACATGACTTCATGAGTCAGCAGCACGCGGCACATCTCGGGGTTCTTGTTCTGCCCTTCGTACGAGATGGGCTGCCAATCAAACACAAGGAAGAGCCAATGAGACGCCTTCGAGACACTGCTTTAGACGCCAACGCTATTGTCTTACATGCATGAGCGAGTCGTGCTGTGTGACGTGTCCAGGAGGGACTACCGTCCCTCCAGAAATGCGGTCACTCGGTCACTTCCTGATATTGCTCCTCCTCTGTGGAATGACTTGAATCTCACGTTTGAAGTCAATCAGATCTATTCAATTCATTACAGCTGATCTAAATACTGCAAATATTAAACACGACCAAACCTAATAATTACATACCCTGCTATGCTGTGGGTGCTGGTTTTTTCCATGTTAATGAATTACACACTGGCAGTGATTAGACACACTGTCCGGATCACTTCATTTTATTTCATCACTGCGTTTCTCTTTAGCGCTGCTGCTGCTGCGTCTGTCTGGTTATCTGGGGGCTGGCTGTTTGAAGTTAAGGCTGGAGGGTTTGCATTTAAACTCTAGAGTCCTTCCTCACCTGTTTGGATGCAGAGTCAATGAGCCTGACGTACAGATCCTGCTCCGTCCGCACCCCTGCAGAAAAGAACAAAGGCAGGCTCTCACAGTGAGGATATCGTGTCTGGATAATTCGATAGATACAGACTACAGCATGGGTTAGTGTGTGATCATTTAATGCCCACACAAGTGGGCTGCATACACCCTGAGGGCAAAGCCAGAGGGTCTTATCCAAGCATCTCTCCCTGAGAGTGAACATTAAATTCACATTTATCACACACTGCCCATGCAGTATTTTTAGAATCTCTGGTGAGCAATTTCTCTAAAGTTCTGTTCTGTGCCTCTTGTTGTGGGGAGCTCGCTCGACTTTGGGGCTTACTCTGCTGCCTTTCAGCTTGGCAGCTCGCACTGGGGTCGGTGGTGCTCTGCTGCTGGTGTGAATGAATGAGTGAATGAATGCTCACCAGTTATTATAGATAGATAGATAGATAGATAGATAGACTCACCATTGCTGTACAGAAGCTGGAGTTTGTAGTGTGTTCCATTATTTGTCTTCTGACCACTTTGCTCCTTTTAATGAAACAAAACAGGTAAGTTAGTAAACGAGATCCCACTGTTACCACCACACTTTTCTGTGTTTCCACACTGAGCATGTCAAGTACCTGTCAAGGGGAAATAATAATAATAATAATAATAATAATAATAATAATAATAATAATAATAATAATAATAATAATAATAATACAAGCCTAGGAAACACCTGTGCAGAGGTACCATGCAAACTTCTGTGAATGGATTAAATATAAATGACCTTGTCGTGTTCTACAAAGTCGTAGAAGGAGGTCCTCTCGATTTCGATTGGCTGTCCTTGTCGGTCGTACAGCGCCAGTACAAAGTGGAAGAAGTTGGATTTGCGGAGATTGGAGGGGGGCTGCTTCTCAAAGTGAGCCCGGGATAGAGCCACACCACTGCAGAGCAAACAGACACACCCATCAATATACACCATGAGCACACACACACACACCATCAATATACACCATGAGCACACACACACCCCATCAATATACACCATGAGCACACACACACACCATCAATATACACCATGAGCACACACACACACACCATCAATATACACCATGAGCACACACACACACCATCAATATACACCATGAGCACACACACACACACCCCATCAATATACACCATGAGCACACACACACACCCCATCAATATACACCATCAATATACACATGACACACACACACACAATATACACCATCAATATACACCATGAGCATCAATATACACCATGAGCACACACACACACCCCATCAATATACACCATCAATATACACCATGAGCACACACACACACACCATCAATATACACCATGAGCACACACACACACACCATCAATATACACCATGAGCACACACACACACCCCATCAATATACACCATGAGCACACACACACACACACACACATCAATATACACCATCAGCACACACACACACACCACATCACATACACCATCAATATACACCATGAGCACACACACACACACCATCAATATACATCATCAATATACACCATGAGCACACACACACACACCATCAATATACACCATCAATATACACCATGAGCACACACACACACACCATCAATATACACCATGAATACACACCATGAGCACACACACCATCAATATACACCATCAATATACACCATGAGCACACACACACACCCCACAATATACACCATCAATATACACCATGAGCACACACACACACACCATCAATATACACCATGAGCACACACACACACACACACACACACACACACACCATCAATATACATCATCAATATACACCATGAGCACACACACACACACACCATCAATATACACCATGAGCACACACACACACCCATCAATATACACCATGAGCACACACACACACACCATCAATATACACCATGAGCACACACACACACCCCATCAATATACACCATGAGCACACACACACACCCCATCAATATACATCATCAATATCCACCATGAGCACACACACACACCCCATCAATATACACCATGAGCACACACACACACACACACACACACACACACACACACACACCATCAATATACACTGTGGTCAAACGTTTTGCATCACCCTACAGAATGAACTCATTTTGCTTCATAAAGTCGAATGAAACCTGCTGAATTGCGTTAACATATTGAAACTGGACATTTCAGAATCTAACAAGAAACACTGCACCTCTGTTTTGTGGTAGCATTTTAGTAGTGTATTTGATTATGTGATTTGAAATAAAATATATAAATTAAGTTAATATATATCTCAATCCTAAAGTTCAAGGTCATGCAAAACTTTTGTCTCGAGCTGTAGTTCTCTTAACTGAACCCGACGATACAATGTTACTGTAAGAGTTCTGCTGGCTGTGTATGCAATGCATGCTGCTAATCGCTACCATGCACTGAAGAAGCTGACCTTGATTTGAAACTATAAAAACATTGTATAGTGAAATACGCGGTAACATTTATCTGCTTTTAATCTGCAGACCAGATCTGCTGCTAAAATACAAGAGACAGACAAATCTGCAGCTGCAATCATTTTCCTTCCGCGATCCCGAAACACCGGGATCATCAAACACGTTGGCTTGTTCGGGTTTTAAGGACGGTGCTAGGCAGGCTGTGCTAAGCGTTCTTCCAGCGCTAACACAGCCTCTTCATCTGAAATAAATAACCCTATTTATCCAGCTCTCCGGGGCGTGCTCTCTCTAGTGCCGTTGGGTATTTTCCATTTATTCTTTCTGGTTACTGTTACGGGTCCCTGTAATTTCAGGACCGATATTAACAGCGTGTTCATGCATGATTGTTTGTCATGGGTCTCATTTGGGAATGGGTTTCACTGCATGTGTGTCTAATATAGGGTTGTGTGTTTGGGTTTTTAAACTTTTTCTTTTCAATAAGAATAGGTCAGAACGCACAAGAACTCTATTTTTGTATCTTTTTTTTTATGACGTAGTATATTTATTTAAAGACCGTCCAAACGTATCGTGAAATGCAGTAACAGCGTTCGCCTTTTCAAGACACCCCGCTCAAAACCTCCCAAAAGCCTCGATAAAAACGCTGACACCCGAAGAAAGCCCCAGATTCGCCGTGGTGAAAGCGACCAGGGACACTTTGTGTCCGCTACTGAAACCCGCAGAATTTGAGCAGCGGTTCAAAGTTTGACAATACACGTCCGTGTCTCGCAAGAAGATCACAGTAGCTGCCTAAAACGGCTCAGGGATTTCAGTTTTCCAAAAGCGTTCATTAAAAACAACTTTGGTTTCTGTGTTGATCGGAATCGGGCGCGCTGAAAGCAGGTCCTTTTAGGGTCCCGCAGGTTGAAGGCATTGTGGGGTAAATTATATTTTATTAATTCCACACCGTGTCAGCCCCCCAGTATCTAAGCCCGTATACTATTTATATTGAAAAATACATATTCGTATCCAGACGGGGTTTGTATTCTTGCAGTTTTCCATCACCCTATATAATTAGCACATTGTTGCTTCATGAAGTCGAATGAAACCTGCTGAATATCGTCGCGTTAAAGTATTTAGTTCACACACCGCGTTGTGGTTTTCCATAGAAACTTAACGAAAAACTGACAACCATTGAAAAAACGAGACATTTCCAAATCTGACATGCAATAGTGTACTGCTGCTGTGGTTTCCTGTTTGCGCTATCAACGTGTAGTTTGATTACATGATGTAAAATAAAATATCTAAATTGTGTTCAAACAGTTTAAAAAAAAAATGACGTCGCACTCCTAAAATCTGAGGTGATGCTATGGTGCCAATGTGGAGTTCGCCAATCCAATTTCACAATGACACTTAGCATTGCGTGAGCGGCAGAGTTTTCCTGTGTAGCTGTATTTATTTACTTATTTACTTATTTATTTATTTGTTTATTTATTTATTTATTGTTGTATTTAGTTGGCCGGTTAGATGGTTTCAAACACAGGGTACACACTGAGAAAAATAACCGGAGTTCTGTGCCGCGCCCTTTCTTGCGCAGAAAGGAAAAGTCAGGAGCTCCTTTTCTAAACCAAAAGAAAATACCGTGAACTGTGACAGAAACGCCTTCTCCGGCGGCTCTCGTTGCGGGAAGGAATGGGATCATTGCAAGCTATATATATAAAAATAGAATCATTTCTTCGGTGAAAAACAAAGCGCAGAGTTCGGGTTTGTCACACCAGTCTAAAACGAACAGTCCCGCAGGAGCGGTGCGAGTCCTCGGATTATTATTATTATTATTATTATTATTATTATTATTATTATTAGATTTTTTACAAAACTTTTAAGCTTAAACAGAGATAAAATCCAACGAGATTGTGTACCTGAGCGTAATAATAATAATAATAATAATATAATAATAATAATAATAATTTCAACAACTCAATGAAAGGACCTTCTAATATTTTTTAATATTGCAAATGGAACAACATTTCTACTGCGCAAACATTTGATTATTTGACCTCTGAAGACCCAAATGCTAAATATGTAATCATCTCTTATAATAAAGTATAATATCGAATCACCTCTTGTAATAAAGTATAATATCTAATCATTTCTTATAATAAAGTATAATATCTAATCATTTCTTATAATAAAGTATACTATCTAACCATTTCTTATAATAAAGTATACTATCTAATCATTTCTTATAATAAAGGATATAGGCGCTGTGTTTAGGTTGTGGAGGTTAGTGTGTGTGTGTGTGTGTGTGTGTGTGTGTGTGTGTGTGTGTGTGTGTGTGTGTGTGTGTGTGTGTGTGTGTGTGTGTGTGTGTGTGTGTGTGTGTGTGTGTGTGTGTGTGTGTGTGTGTGTGTGTGTGTGTGTGTGTGTGTGTGTGTGTGTGTGTGTGTGTGTGTGTGTGTGTGTGTGTGTGTGTGTGTGTGTGTGTGTGTCAGTGTGTGTGTGTGTGTGTGTGTGTGTGCGCGGTGTGAGTGTTAACGTTTTGACAGGCTTTGATTTATTGAGTCAGTGGGGTAAATAAGGTGCAAGAGTTAAAACAAGCGTTGGTTCTGTTGTAAAAACAGATTCTAAAAAGCGTCTCTCTTCCTGCGGTTCCTGGACACGTTTCGAGGTGTGTTTATTTCACGGCACAAGCTGCACAAATAAACCACGGGGCACGAAAAATTAATAATCCGACAATACAATTAGATGGGGTAATTGTTTGAGTTTCATTGAAGGTCAGCCCCCTATGTTTAAAAATAATCGCGTTGGGTAGAAATGATGCCACGTTTCCGTCTGTTTGATCAAACAATATTAATTCGGTTCACACGCATTAGAAAACTTTACGGGATTTTTATTTCCACAGAAGAATGTTAGTAATCGATTTGGAATTTGGAATTTCGATTTGGAATCGCTGACGTATCCATTATCCATGCTGCGTTTATTGTCATTAATATCAAAGAGCGTTCTGCCGCTATTTAGCAAAATGACGTGTCGGTGAAGAAAAGGGCATTTTATTTTTGTCTTCTACAATTACAGCCTCGGATTTATGGCGTTCTTTTTGTGACAAAACTTTTTTTTTTTTTTTTTATCAATCAACATTTTGGGAAATGATACAAGACAGAGACGGACCGCCTTCGTCACAGTTCACAGTGAGACAGTCAATCGCTGTTCCATAAAGCAAAGAGACTTCTCGAGTCGACCGTGTGCTTCCCGTGTGGCTCCTGAACAATGCCGAGAGCTTGTCATTTAAGAGGACGTGGTTCCAACTAATAATGCACAGACCGTGCACTTTGCATCCGAGCGCAGTGTCGCGTATTGCAATACAGGGATACTGCGCGAATAAGACCATCGATAAACACACGCATACAGCAATGCAATGACATGGGCACAGAATCCCAAACACAGGGGACCCAGTTCTGCGTAATGCATGACTGACAAAACCCAGGGGTACTGTGCCCTGTGCGGGACTCGTAACTTCAGTTTATCGGTGTCCTCCCTCTTAAATCTGGATTTGGGACCCTCCGTGCCATCGCAAAGGGGACTAAAATGTTTTCTACCACTTTGGTTGAGAATCGTCATTTGAAAAACGCGGTGCCTACATTTGGCCGAGCTCTGTTTTGATAAATACAGTCAGGAGAACCCTTCCACTCTAAAAATAAGCCAGGTCTCCCTTTGTATTGGTACTTTTGAGATGCGCCTGTGCTAGCGCTGCGGACACAAAGGGACCAAACTAAACTCTACTAAACTAAGATGAATTTCTATTAAAAAACGCGCTGGAGTTCTTTACCGACAGCCTATATCAACATAACTAGCATTATAGCTGGCAGGTCATTTCAATAGGCGTTAGCTGCCAATGGAATGAAACATCACAGCGAAATCATGTGTTTTTGTATTTATTTATTTGTGCACGAATGTTTACAACTCTGACTAAAGCACACGTTTCGTTAAAAAAATCAGTTTTTATTTTTGCAAAGAAAACGATTTAAAAAAAATATCGGAGCTACTTTTAAAGTTTTGTAGGCTACTGTGTACACATTAATTACACTTTCTAGTTGAAAAAAAGTGTTTTATGTTAGACAGACAGACAGATAAATAAATAGATAGACAGACAGATAGATAGACAGACAGACAGACAAAGACAGACAGATAGATAGATAGATAGATAGATAGATAGATAGATAGATAGATAGATAGATAGATAGATAGATAGATAGAATGCTGGATTAATAGGTAGAATGCTGGATTAATAGATAGAATGCTGGATTAATAGATAGAATGCTGGATTTTACGCATTCTCAAGTACAGTAGCCTGTATATTTCTGTTTGTCTCTGAGCATCTAAAAAATAAATAGACACATATAGGTTGTTTCGTGTTATCTATATATTTAGATGGAAACACAGTACCGCTTTTAATATTTCTAGACAGATATCAAGAATATAATTATTACAGAGAGATATTTTGTATCAACGCATTCAAGTCACTATTATTGGAGTGTCCCGGGTCTTGCACATCCGTGACCTATATATTTATATTTATATACGTTACCTTTGTGACGCTACATTAGCATCCACAACACCGACATTGCGCACCCAGGATCGGATGGAATCCATCTCAACTCCGGAGGTCTTCTCTTTAATATCCGATCCCCCTCTGGATAAATGATTCTGGATTCCAAACATTAAAAAAAAGAAAAAATTGCTAAAAAAAAAAAAAAAAAAAAAAAAAAAATGCGAGACTGGCAGTCGTTCACAAGAGGAATCGCCTGTATAGTTACTCGAAGAGGAGAAATCCAGAGACAGCGGCGCTATTCAATAGTTTCATAACATAGAAACATTATATATATAAAATATGGAAAAACTTTTTTCACAACTTCCTCAGGCTGACAAATGACAAAAAAAAATATCTTCAAAAGTTTCCAGTAAGAAGATTTGGGGAGGTTTATTCTCCTTGGGGTGCAGTTATTGTTCAAACGAAAGGCAGCAAGACTGGGTCACAGTTTAACGCACATCACCTTTTCCGTTGTGGACACACACACACACGCTACACACACACACACACCCACACACCCACACACAGCAGCGCTGCCAGTCTGAGGCGTGATCTGTACCTTCTAATCCAGAGATCAGGCACTCGGCTCGGAGGAAACCCTCGTGTTAACTCACGGATCAGCTACCGGTAATGATCCTGTTCGCTCGATTCGCTTTGTCATGAATGAGTTACCTTGGCTGGGGGAGGCGTGGACTCTTCCCATATTTGGACAGGTTCGTTTGCATGTCGGTTTTCATTGGCTGTGGAGTGACAGTTGTTGGAACGATACCGCACCTGCCTCCCCAGCTGCAGCCAATCATCGTCGAGATCATTTGGATGGAGCAGGAATATGGTGCGTGTTTCACGTGTAGGTGTGTACGCGACTGGAGGTTGCATTGTGTCAGATTGGGGATGACAGATGCGTCCATGCGTGACAGATGATTCCTGTGAAATGCTGCCGCTCCAACCTGGTAATCCTCCGGGATCTGAACCCGCCCTCTCGGTTCATTTCATTCACTTTTTTTTTTTTTTGAACAAATGCAAGTAACTTGTTCAAATGCAACCTAAATTAAGGATATTAAAGTCTAACAGCGTGTGGCATCTGACGGACCTGGTAGCTTTTCTGTTTAGAAGTATGTTATGATTGTGAGAGTGTTTTGATTGATTTGTTAAATCTGTTTTGCATAGATTACTCGGCTGAGTTTGTGACAGTTGGTAACCCGTGTTAGCCACACAAAGAGTCGCTTGGCCGCCCCTCTCCCCGCTGCAGAGACAATGCTGGTCTGCACCTGAATCTATGATTCTCACTCACAAGAGGCTGCATGGTGTCAGTGTCTCTCAGCACAATGGGGACAGATTACCGAATTACTGCGCGCTTCTGCAGTGCGGGCTATTAAAAAAGCGAGTGTCCGCTATAGCACCCCGTGAGGATGCTGCAGGGGAGTCTCCTCTCAAAATATGAAAATGCAATCGATAAAACATGACGGTACAGCAGCCCGGCTTTTTAAAGGGGTGGCGCAATATACCAAAGAAATGAAGCGTGTGCAATTAAACTCCTCGTCTTGAAATAATGTCGCACTGCAAAACAGACAAGAGCTAATAACTAACACAGCAACGCATTAGTGGAACCGGGCGACGCCTACAGAGTGGTTATAAAAAAAATAACCCAGTGTGTGTGTGTGTGAGATGCAACACAATCTGTGTGGTACTGCCTCAGACAGAGTTGTGATACACACTGTCCCGTGTGTGTCCCGTCTCTGTCTCTCTCTCTCCAAGGATAGTTTATAACTGTATATGGTATTGAACCCTATATAAACATTAACATAAACGTGTAGGATAGGATATTTGGTGTCTGCATTAAACTGAAAACTTTTCAGACCGGATCGGATACCGCTTTACACAAGGCCAGCGCGCCTGGGAGGCGCAGAGAGGACGGTCAACATTAAACAAGGGGTTTGAGGCTGTATCGGAGTTCGAGGATATTCTTGCTGTGCTCAGTCAAAATGACTTTTTTAAAAAAAACTTAATTATGCTGATGAGGGCAGCTGTCTAGCTCGGCCCCCGACAAAAGCGCTTCGCATCTGAACGACGCGGATTTCTTGCATGAATTTCCGTTTTCTGTCGTCTGAAAGGGAGAGTTTCTTGCCCCTGCCGGGGTATTGTCTTGGGACTGATCTGGGGGAACAATGGATGCAAATCTGTCTTCAGAGACACCATCTGCCGGCCCGTCGAGTCAGCTGTTCTTCCAATTAACAGGAGAGCCCCGCGGAATCCCCGGCCGTCACTCAGCCGCTCTCAGCTTGAGTGACAGGTCTACTTAACCCCGAAACCGTTAAATAGCTACAGATGCTGGAGACGAGCCACCCCACCCCCCACCACTGAAATCGATCCGCAGAGAAAAAGCGCCGCTGTTATCGGGGAGGCACAACAGGACAGGAATCGGCGATAACAGCTATAATGTGAAGACTATGTTCTTCAAACACTCCCGGATCGCGATTGCAGGGATCCGGCCCCAGTAATTCAGACCCGAGTGTTAAAGGCGCCCTACCCGGCTGTAGAGAGAGGGAGAGAGAGGATGCATCCCCTAACCCTGTGTTGAGTTAGGGCCCTAATTGAACTCCAGTAATCCAATTAACCCGCGGGTGGTGTATTGAGAATCCACATTGTAACAGCGTGAGAATACAACCACGTGTAAACAAACAAACAAACAAACAAACCTGCATATATTTACTGTAAACCAGCAAAATTGAACATCTTACTGGAAGGATTGTAAACACGTTTTATTAAGGACTTTTACGCTGAGGAGGATGTTCTCAAACATTCACAATAAGAAAATATTTGTTTTTCGGAGTTTGTTTCGAATTTCAAATACTCTGTACTGCTGCGATTTCTGATTTCGATTAGTTTGAATCTGACTGTGTGTATAAATTAACTATTTATTCTTTTGATAACACGAGTTTAAACAAAAGCACGATTAACCCCTAGAAAAAAAAGATTTTAAAAAATACATTGTTGACAAATTAACTAATAATAAAGAATAGATGTCAATCTCAATATATTATACAATACTAATATATTGACACGTGCGTGTTCCTGTGGTCGTTATCTCTCGTATTTAAAGAATGTGTTGTTTTTTCAAACGCTGCTTTATGAAGTCTGCTAAAACTTATAAAAGTTATAAAGCTCTAATAGAGCACGTTGCCCTAAATATTTTACTGACATAAAAAATAAATAAATACCAAATGCACTGTGATTCAACTTAGTGTGGGCATTGCAGAACACCGCAAACTGCAGCGCGGCTCGTTCAAGGCCGGTGAGCTGTGTGCGCTTCAAGTCTCTTATAAGGAAATCTAGTCCACTTCTGTTCCTAACCCGATCTTTGCAACAACGCCATTCTAATGTGCATGCAACCTTCAGAACCGGTAAGGTAACGCTGAACTCAACACAGAGCCCTGAACACAGAGGTGCCGCTCCCCTTAAATTAGCCTCAGTTGCGCTTTGAAAAAGATTCACTCACCGCAGGTGACGATATTACTGAGGCTTTTATACAGCAGCGAAAACACAGGCAGCCTCAGAAACTGCGAGGATTAAGATGATCAGCAGCAGAAACTCGTTTGCGGGGCCGGCATCCCAAGAGTGGAACAGTGTTTTTTTTTTCTGAAAATCTAGAAAACAAGTCTGGATAGCTCAATGGACCACCGTGAACCCCAGCGCCAAACACTAGTGAGGGAATAACAAGTTAGCTAGCAAATACACGACCTCTCAGAAGCTGCTCTGGAACATGGTCTGGAACCTGCTCTGGAACACTTCTTGGATTCTGTAAGAATTCTATTATTTGCAGCCTTTTTGTTAAAGTAAAAACAAACTGCTGATTCTTATCGGAGTGACAGGAAGCCACTTTGCACTCAAGCTCTGAAATTATTTGAAGCTTTTTGGGCACCAGAATTATTTTGTTTTCTTTATAGAAAAATAAGCGACGGTAACCTGAGCGCGGCTCCGCTCGTGTGGGTTGAGAGCAACGCATTCGGGTAAAAAGTGTGTGACAAAGAAAAGGTCAGAGGTCAGTTTGTTTAGAGAAAGTGAATACACATTGCACTTATAATAATCTAAATATGAGAATAGAACGGTCATCTATCAAGTTTAGGTAGATATATTATTGTAGATTTTTAAAAGCATTTAAGTAATATTTTTCTTCACTGGAAAATATTCTCTCTCTCTCTCTCACTCTCTATTCTTCTGTGTTTAATTTGAACAGATTAGTAAAATCTGTTTGCAATTCTCACACATAGTGTGTGAAACCTGCGGATCCTGATCGCTTTAACCCGTCTGTGTGTCTGAATGAGAGAGGAGGAGACTGCGTTCCCTGCGAGGCTCCGGCAGTGAAAAGGGCGCAGGGTCGGTTATGGTGATACCGAGACAATGCGGGTTCGTGTGCCTGGACTCTCCGGGGACAGCAACGATGCGATCCTGTCTCCCTCTGTCCACTCCGGGGCAGTACCGGGGGTCGAGGGGGCGGTGACCAGCCTTCACAACGCTGGAGCAGCTGCCACTAAACATCCGCCACCAGGCACCCTGCGCCCGCAGCGACAACGGCCCCACCCGGCCTGGGCTGAGTATTGATTTCACTTCGTTTGTTTATTTATTAAATTGCTCGGGAAACTGTCCCATTGAGTTTCCAAATGGTGTCCCGCAGCGGGTTGAGAGCGAGAGAATTCGTGGCCCGCGGACAGCAAATCCATAGGCTGCATTAATCATTATTCACAATCTTACCTTACCCCGCTCCTGAGCGGAGAGGCGACATTTTTAAACCCTCACTATGGCCTGTGTATAGCTGAAGGAAAGAAAGAAAGAAAGAAGAAAGAAAGAAAGAAAGAAAGAAAGAAAGAAAGAAAGAAAGGAGATGGTAGCCTACATATTAATTTGTGTACAGATTTTAAAAGACTTTTTCCCTGTTGCAAAAAATAAATAACATTTCAAGTAAACATTAATGTTTACAGTAAATAAAATATAATAATTGTGTAATGTAGATAAACTTGATCTTTCACATGAAATCAATTTCTAAACTAATAACATATATTTCAATCTATTCTGCTGTTTCCAAATGACATTGATAAGCATAAAGGTAAAACAAGAGAGAAAAATGACAGAGCGAGAGGAAGAGAGAGAGAGAGAGAGAGAGAGAGAGAGAGAGAGAGAGAGAGAGAGAGAGAGAGAGAGAGAGAGAGAATGAATCCGAATTGATTAGAATTGAATTGAATTGGATTGGATTGAGAGAGGGGTGTCATTGGGATTGCCAGACGGACGGCTCCCTCGCCCTTGTGACTGTGGTTAGTTTGCTTAATAATAGGCAGCGAATTACAACGTCTAACACAACGCGTCACAAACAGAGCGGTTTGCTGTTATCACAACTAAACGATACCAGCGAATTGTTGCGTTCCAGCTGTTGGAGAGATTTCAAATAACTTCCCTTTCGTTTAAAAAAGTGACGGAGAATTACATTTCATTTCGCCTTTTCAATAACTACATAAATATACTTATAACGCATTCCAGCTCCTGCCATGGGTATTGAAGTCAAGGGTACACTGACCGGACTCCCCAGTAACGCACAGCGCTGTGCGGGGCTGTTAGCTACAAAACACAATCAATTCGAGCGATTAGAAGAGAAACAGCCCCACCTTGCGGTGAACTACAGAGTAGCAACAGCAACGTTTATGTTACCTGATTTAAACAGAACTCACGCAAATAAGTCAGGCAGCGCCCCCTGTAGGACGCAAGGTGCCAAATCGAGCCACACACTTCCCCATCGTCAACTGTATGTGCATTTGATATACAGGAATGCATTTGATGTATTTAATGTAATTATGATATGATTGCATATGAATAGATTGCTCTTTTTATTAATTTGTTCACCGCATTCATATGAAAATCACGATGTCCGTTTTATTTATAGCGTATTTTCGTCCCATTTTCGTGTCTTATTACAGCACAGTGGCACGGAACAATTTTTGCCCTACCTGGACACCATCCTACACCCTACATAAGATGATGATTGGCTAGGAGGAGTTAAAGCCCGGCGTGTGATTGGCTGCAGAAGTTAAAACGCGGAATGTGATTGGCTGAGCAGCCCACAGGAGGCTCCCTGTAAGGCGGGGCTTCGCCGTGTTTTCAAGACGAGTCAGTCGGACAGTACAGACAGGAGAACAGCAGCCAGCATGGCTAGAAAACGAACCGATCTGTATGTCTGGGAAAAGCTGCAGATTCTGGACGAGCTGAGGAACGGCAAGACGCAGATGCAAATCGTGCGAGAGCGGGGGATCAAACAGTCTTCCCTCGCCACGCTGAAACGCAACGAGGAGAAGATCCGACAGCAAGCGGCTTCCAGCGAGCACCCGCAGCAGCGGCGCTTCAAGCCAGCCTCCCCGGAGACAGTGGACAGCGCGCTGTGGAAGTGGTACCGGTTCACCAGACCAGCTGACGCGCCGGTATCCGACCAGGCATTGCTCCAACAGGCCGAGGCAATTGCCCAGCGCCTCGGGATCCGAAACTTTGACTCTTCCAACGGTTGGCTGCAGAGATGGAAACTTTGCCACGGAATCGAAGACATCTCAAGCAAGCGGGCGACAGTTGCGCACGAAACTCAGCTGAGCGCACAGCCGAGTCAAGCAGAGGCCGGGCTGCAACAACACACCCACGAGTCCCGCCCTGAAACATCCGAACCGAGCGGCGCCCGTTCCGTGCAGCAGCTGGACGCCTGTAATCCGAGCTCTGCAGACTGGAGCTCGGCAGCGAGTGACGATAGCACCCAGCACCCCTCCCCGTCTCTGCTCCCCACAATTGCCGAGGCGCAGAGGGCGCTGGAGCTGTTGCACCGCTTCCTGGAAATGCACGGCAGGAGAACCGAGGACTTGCGGGACGTGGCGCACGCGATCAACGAAGTGGCGCGAGAGCAGCGCCTGCAGATGCAGGTGAGTGGCGCGCGCTCAGGTGAGCTGCCGCCGCAAGGCGTTATTGCGCGCTGTGCAGTCCACGCAGGGTTTGCACCGCTGAGTAATATAGTAGTTGTGGGCTTGTCAAAAGCTAGTATGCGCTGTTGTATGTAAACTCGATTGAGGTGAACTCCAACTCTGGCAAAAAGTTTAGCGTCACCTAGAATTTTAGGATGGAGACGCAAATAAATAAACGATATTAACACGATTTAGATCTATTTATTTAACGTCATGGAATCAAAGAAACTACAAAACTGATATTGCAAAAAAGAAAAAAAAAAGACCAAAAGCCATAATAGTAATCCAGTATTTCATGTTCGATTTCGAACGGTGACGTTTTTCAATTTTTTTTTTTTTCATCAGTTGCTGAAGTGTCTGAAAAACTAGAACGCGTTATTTAATTCGGTATGTGAGTATAATGTTGTGCTGCAGGTGTTCTTCAGCATCATGCAGGGGATGTGTTCATTCTGCTGGGAGATGCGAAACGTGTGACCACAGCAGTAGTTCACTAGCAAGCCTCACGCGTTATTACACTTAGCGCTGCCTCGGCGGCTATGCAGAACCACAGTCTGTCCACCCGGCTCACTGTCTGTGTCACTTTTTGAAACGCTTGTGGAGTTTTGATTAAATAAAAAAATGATCGTATTTAGCACACGTTGTTATTTCTGCGTGTGGATGCAGTGGATATACAGGACACGGCGATCTGACACGTTTCTGATCGATCTGGCTGGAGTGCATTCTTGCCTGCTGTATTTGTGTGTAACCCTGTCTCTTGATCCTCTTTCAGTGCACTGTTGCAGGGCTGAGAAGCTTTCAAGAGGGCGTGAAGCTGGACTCCGTTGCTGCCCCTTGTGTTGGGAGCTGTTGGAGTGCCTCTCCCCCTAATCCTGCCCCCCTGTCTGCAGTGAAGGAGGAGCAGACTGGGTGTGACTGGACCGCCGGGCACCGCCACGTTGAGGGCCCGTGTGAGTGAAACGCTTGTCAGTGCGATATTGTCGATATTACATCGCCAGCAGAGTGCAGCCTGCAGGACAGCCAGTTATCATCCTGTTTATTTATTACAGTGTTTGCAAAAGCAGAATTTATTCATGTAATAAGCATAATTCTGCCAGCTAATGTTTTCAGTTGTTTCAGATTTGCTGGAAGACGTTGACACCGACACCCATCTCGCACTCCCTGATCCAGGACCAAACACAGTGGAAACGCAGACGGAGGTTGGCGTTTTTGCACCTCGCACATTTTGTCCTGTATTTAGAAAGCACAGGAATACCACATAGCAAAGCATGACTAACCACAGAGAAGATAGCAAACCATTCTGGAGCGCGATCTCCAAAAGCACAGAGAAGATAATGAACCAGCCCCCTTCTCAAAGTGTACTGCTTTGGTATCCCCCTGGTAAAAGCACGGCACAGTATAGTGAAGCACAGAGAAGATAACGAGTGATTGAGATACATCAGGACACACACAGTGATCGTTGGCCTGGCACAACTGAGTCAGCGGTTCCTTATCTTCTCTGTGCTTACAGTAATATCTGCTGTTTTAGGAGCCCCTGTCGGTCAGCCCCCCCCCCCCAGGTGAGACTGTGCCCCAGGTTGATGTGGTCCCTTGCTTTCCCGCAGGGCTGTGCGCCGCATTCTGCACCACAAGACTCCCACACTGAGCCTGGCAAGCTGGCGGAAGAGGTGAGGATGACGGCTCTGCAGATTACAGGCGGGAGTCTCAGCTCTGTTCATCTACAGCCTGCTTGCTAACATTGTCGTTTTTACAGCAGTTTGTGTCGTTCATTTCTTACAGAAGATGAACAGCCAGCCTGGTGATAAGTGGCTGGCAATAGAATACGAGAAACTGCAGCTGAAGAGAGCCAAACTGGAGCTCCTGAGAGAGCAGGTGGACTTGGGGAGAAGCCAGTCACAGACCCTGAAAGATATTTTAACAGCATTGAAATAGGTTCCCCAGCCTGCTGCCTGCATTGGATCAAGAGGTCCGAAAGCAAGTGGGGAGGGGGAGTGATTTTCTGGGGCGTCCTTTGCTGAGTTTGAGCACCACTGGTCTAAATGACCCCTCATATACCACAGTGAACCCTGTGGGTCTCAAGGACTACTCCCCAGTGCAACAGGGGCGTGCCCGGACCGTTCTGCTGGCATTCCGTGTTCTAGAATGATGATGATGTCATGAGTCCCATTCACAGAGTCTGCACCACATTCCGAAAGCTGCTGATTCCTCATTAGCCATCTGCTCAGATAGATTTAGAAAAGGTGTTTCACCAAAGCTGGTCTTCCCAGCCTCAGAGAAATCATTTCTGTGTACTGTTTAAATTCAAGTGATTCAGTTTATTCATTCAACATTTAAACAAGCACACGTTCAAACACAAAAATCACAATTTTATTTATTTTTTTTTTTTTGTGGAAAATTATTATTATTTTTTTTTTAAATCAAAAAAAAAAAAAATCATGTACTGTACAGAAAAAGAAAATCTGCCATCCCAATAAAATGATCAACCAGCCGCAGTCCTGCTTGTGGCATGTTTGTTTCAATAGCCCAGTCTGGGTACCGTTTAAACCAGCAAGAATAATTCTGCTGGTAACTCGTTCACGTTTTCTTTCTGTTGAAACCAGGGGAGAGAAACTGTCCCGTGACATGCAGCTGAAACCAGTGAAACAGTGGAGGTTTGAATTGGTAAGGATGCTTCCACTGCTCAGACCAGTAAAGACCTGAGTGAAGCGTGGCTGTGGAAATCAAACCCCGGCCCGTCTGCTTTCACACCCTCGCAGCTAACTGAGGCTTTGTTATTTATTATTTACAGCTGGGAATGGTGATTGGTTTATGTCGATAATCTGTTTGCATCTATTGGCTGTGCATCTTTGATTGTCAATAATTGTGAAATTTCAAGATGTTTAGGGTTTTAGTCGATGTATCCACGGTTACAGGTCATTTTTGTTTTTGTGATCAAAACAATAAGCACATGTTTGTATAATTCAAAGAGGCGTGCTCGGCGACCCGGGTGTTTCTCCGCATTCTCTCTCATCTTTCTCTCTTTCTCATATTCTCGTTCTTGTTCTCGCTCTCTCTCACCGTCACAAGCGTTGTGTGTTTGGAACCTGCCTGTAATTTGTCCTTCTCAAATGACTTTATAAATGACAAGTTCTATCTTATACAGCCCTGTCCCACTTAATAAACAAAATACACAATAAATAAATAGAGAGGCTTGCCCCATCCTGATGCCCTTTCCTTTTCAGGGATCATTAACAATAATGCCTGGTCCTGTTGGAGTCGAGATGTAGCTTTTAAAAATAAAATCAGTAACACTTTAAATGTGTTCATGATTATTTCATGTGTATTAAGGGAAATGTTCTGAATTCATGAAGTATAGTCATTTAATTTGCGATTATATAAAATCAAGGAAAACGCTTTTGATTGATTTTAGTTGCATTGCCAGTGGCGTCGTGTTTTTCGATTTCTCAATTTTCTTCATTAAAATCCCGATTTTTTTTTGGTTCTCCTAGTGGAATGCACTGCAGCATCAAGACAATTTCCTCTGAACTCTAGCCCAACGTGTTCCAAACACGGTGACCTGCAACTCTCCCAGAGCAGGTTCCAATTACACAGAGTGCCACAGGGAGGCTCAGAGGCTCCTGCTCGGCCACTAGGTGTCAGTCTGTCTCGGTGTAATGATAATAAGGGTTTGGAAATGCTCTCTTCCACACCCGAATCTCCTGGAGTTTTCATCAGGTTCCTCCCAGGTGTGCCTGGAGCCTCAATCATATTTCGTTGTCAGGTAGTGCTGAGAAGATGTAAAAGGATCCAGTGTGCTTGTCATCGCTGAGCTGCAAAACGGACTGCTGTGACCCGGATAGTGGGGTCCCTCGCCTCCGTTCTGATGCAGCTTGAACCCACAGAGGAGTCCGCTGGAGTCTGTCACAGAAACTGGTCCCAGTAATCAGTCTTCGGCTCTACCAGTAAAAGGCACTTTCCCTAAGACCTGGGAGACGAGAAACGGAGCATTCGAGAGAGAGAGATATATATATATATATATATATATATATATATATATATATATATATATATATATAAATACACACACACTGCTGTGTAAGTCTTGGACAGATTCAAGAGTTACAATATATATGGATGTTATGAACATCAACAATTTACTCAAAGCCTCCAAAAAAAAACGTTTCGTTTTGTTATTTAAAATGTACATGTGACCTGTGTTCTGTGGATGACGCAGGTTGATTCTATGTAGTATTAAAGCAGGCAGACCGACAAACAGGACAGACAGACACACAGACCGATACACAGACAGGCAGACTGAGACGGGCACACAGACAGACAAACAGGACAGACAGACAGGCAGGCAGTTCCACTCACCCTTCACAGCTGTGTGGCCTCGGAGTCGGGCTTCTTGTCTCGGATGCTTTCCTGCTCTCTCCGATATTCCAGGAATTCCTGTCTCAGCTCGTTGAATCGAGCCTCGCTGAGCGATCGCACTGGGAGTCTGTACTGGGAAGAGGCAGGGGACACTGGGGGGTCTGGGGAGAGCAGACCTGAGAGAGAAGAGAAACACATCGCCCGATTACTTGGAGATTTCTGAATGGCCACAGCCGGTGATCCACTTCAAAAGAGCGCCGCCCAAGGGTTTAAATCTACATACTTCTGAAGCAGCCTTATTTGAAAGCCTCTCACTGCAGAGAATTGTTTGGTGGTTAGTTAGCTTTTCAGCGTTGATATTCATAAAAAATGATTTTTCACACCAGGTGGGTTACTACTGATGTTGCCGGTAGTCTTAAAAAGAGGATAGAAAATGGATTTTAAAAGCCTTAGTTAACACTACTGCTGACAAAGAATTGTTGTATCCAAGCAGTAGTGTAGCAGTTGCTTTGGCCAGACAGACAGGCACCTCTGCTCTCCAGCTCCCTCACTGCGACGGTAGACCTGGGTCTCTCCCTCTTCCGCTCTCCCGCTGTCTCGCTCGCGTTGCTGTCTCTGTTGTAGAGTTTCAGAGCCTCCAGGATCTCCGATTCCACAGGGAAGTCCACAGAGTCCCACTCGTAACTTTCATCTACCGAAGTGTCTCTCCTGCAACAGAGAGATAAAGATGTGAAGCAACTAGACCTGAACTGCTCCACCCCCTCACCCCACCCCCAAAAGAAAGGGTGCTCCCTCCAGTCCAGGGCAGGCTTGAGGCATGGAGACTGAACTGCTCCCTCACCCCCTAAGAGAAAGGATGATTTCTCTCATTGCACGCACCAGCAAAGAATGACTGTGCTCATGTAGTGTAGGGGCTGTATTCTTAGAGTGAAACTAAAAAACCTGGACTTTAAAAGGTAGAAAACGTTTAGATTAGCAGTGGTTTTGGATTGCATATTGTCACTTTAGGTAAAATAGTCCAAGGTTAGTGCTAATCTGTGAAACCAGTCGAAAATGTCTCTCTCTGGGTGACAGCGAAAGCTCTTTACCTTTTCTTGGCTCTGCTCCCCAGGCGCGGCACGGACCCCACTGTCTCCTCCGCTCGAGTTTCACCCTCTGCCTCGTTCTGAGTGGTTTCGGGAGAGGCGGGAAGAGAGGGAGTGAGCGAGAGGGAGTAGCGATGGAGAGAGGGAGCGAAGGTGGGCCCTATACTCCCCCGGCCACTGCTCTGACTAGCAAAACTAGCTCGGGCCTCTTTAACATCCCCCACAGCCTTCGTTTCAATCTCAGCCCCTCTCTCTCCCGGCCTCCTCGTCTCGCTCTCTGCCTCCCCCTCCGACTCTCTCAGCTCTAAAGAGGTGTGAGAGGGGGACGGCCAGCTGTAGCCCCGTGGCAAGTATGTCCTGAAGGGTAGTCTTTTAGCCTCTGGAGGCCTCAACAAGCTATCTGTCTCAGGCTCTTGTGAAGTTGGCTTGCCTGTGTTTGAAGCTTCAAAACCAGATGACCTGATCTGGAAAGTCCCAGGATGCCCCTGGAAGTGACTAGGCCACTGTGAAGTCTCACAGGTAAACCTGTTCTGGCTTTGCAGATCTGAGGAAGTCTGTTCCAGGAAGACACCGTTTCCCTTTTGAGAAGCTGCTTCGTTCTCTAAATATCGAGGTAATATCTGAGGTATAGACGTTGTAAACTCTCCGGTGCTCTCTAAACTGGGCTTGTCGTTAAATAAACCTGCAGGATTTTGGTCCCAGGTAGGCCCTGACTCAAACCCTGGTGACAGTTTTAGGACACTTGCTGGTGTGAGGTCTGCAGGAAGCCGCCAGTTCTCCAAAGGATTTGTTCTCAAGCTTGTATCTCTAACTTCAAAGGGGTCTTGGGGGAATTTTGAACTGAAAGCAGTCTTCTCCTCCACGAAACTCCCAGGCCCTGAATTCTCTTGTAAAGATTTAGAACCCTGCAGGAAACTCCCAGGCTTTTCATCTGCACCAGGCCCGGGTGGGTCTTCAGTTTCGGGCTCATCTATTGGATCGTCGACACTCATTTCAATAAACCCAGGTGAGCTCAGATACTCCAGGATCGCACTGGTCTGAAGTTTGGACCTTTGTGAGGTACTTGCAGGAAACTGGGATGGCTGTTTCTGTAGCCTTACCCTTGAAGAATCGAGTGATTTATAGATAGGCAAGTCAGACTGGTCGTGTCCTGAATCATTGTAGGATATTAAGGCTAACGAGGAAAGGCTACTGGCACTAGCGCTGAAATTGTATTTGTCACTTTTTCTAGAACGAGTTCTCACACCTTCCTTTTCTGGGTTTGGCGATATGACAGTAATGTCATCTGAGTGTTTATCAGTGTTTCCATGTCCCATCGCTCCCTCCCCCTCCCCCTCCTTCAACCTCTCTCCTTCTGTCCCTCCCTCCTTCTCTCGCTCATAAAGAAAGGCAGAACAAGCTTCGTACCTCTCCATCTCCACCCCTCTTTCTCTCTTTCCCTCCCTCTCCCTCACACTCCCTCTCTCCGGGTCGCAAACTAGGATCGTGCTGGTCGAATAATGGTCTCCTTCCATCTCTGGATTAGAAATGAAGGCAGTGCTGCCTTCCTGCTCTCTCTCCGTCTTATAAACGAGAGTGGCAGCAGAACAATATGCATCCATATCTTCCTCTCTTTCTATGCTTTCTGGATACCTCGATTTAGCCTCTCTTAGGTCCCCAGCAAAACCGGAGAAGGTAGCACTGTGTGGAGAGAGGAGGGAGATTGAGGGAGGCTGCTTGTCAGCTGTAGATTTATCTGTAGTAACTAGAATAGATTCCCCAGCTGGAGGCATCGTGTTCTGACTGCTCTGGACTGGGATAAGAGTGGTTATCGAGGTCACCGGGCTGATATCCCAGTGGATGTAAGGGGAAGAGGAGGCTTGGCCTGAAGGGCTGCTCGTGTTCCCTTTCCGGAACCCAGAATTCCTCTGGTCCTTGCCCGTCGGCATCTTGTTTTTTAACTGCAGGGTTACGGATTGGGGTTTCCATATAGGATCTGTTTCTTCTGGTTCCCTCTCCCTCCTGCCCCCTCTCTCTAAGTTACCCTGGCTCACTGAGTAGCTCTCTCCCTCTCTCCTGCTCTCTCTCTCTTTTGCGTGTTTATAGTATCTGTTCAGACTGCTCCCCTCTCTTTCTCGCTCCATTTGGGACACCAAGATGCTGGCGTTCGTCAAACGTTTTTCCCTCTGCGTCTCTCTTTCTAAAGGAAGGGCACTCGTTGAATACGCATCCCTCTCCCTCTCTATCTCCATCTCTCTTCCTTGTCTGGACAAGTCAACCCCCCCTGTCTTAAATAGGGAGGGGTTTAGGATGTTCACTTCCTCCAAAGACTCCTCCCCCACGCCTGAATGTGTCCAATTGTATTTTTCCTTCCAGACTTCAGATTTGCTACACCTGTCTTTCCTCATCTGTGATTGGACGGGGTACCCATCCTTTTGAGTAGAAGTGGGGTGACCTACTTCTACAGTCCCTCCTCCCGGTTTCTCATTGGCGTAAAAATAGGCAGACCTTTTCTGAACATCAATGTCCAATTTATCTTCGTCGTTTCCATAAAACTGGCTGTGGCTTTTAGGGAAGGCGCTGCCTAGTTTGATCTCAGTGATGTTACTGAAATCGGAAGCACTGCTTTCGGACAAACTTCTCTCAGTTGGATCCTTCGTCTCTTTCTCAAACAGAAGAGAGTTGCTTTTAGCCGATTCCCCATCCTCTGTCTTATTCACGCTAACATAAAGACCACGCTGGCTTTCAGACCAGCCCTCACTCCGTTTCTTATCCTCGCTTGCATAAAAGAGCGAGGGGCTCTTCCTAAAGTCCTCTTGCTCGTTTGTGTAAAAACAGCCGCTGCTTTTGGACCACTCGTCAGTGTCGTCAGTCTCTTTAACATAACAACAGATGCGTTCTTTCACCTGCCCTTTTCCCAAATTCCTCTCCTCTTCATCAGCAGTGAAACAGGAGTGACTCTTTGAGGAATGCCTTGTTCTTCCGCCTTTTTCACTCTCTAAGCTGGCCAGACCGTTTGGGCACTGCAGGAAGTGTTTTTTCAGACTGTTCTTGACGCAAGCTGGGGTGATGCATTGTGGGTAGGGCTGCACGGTGAATCGCCCGTCGGGTCCTCGCGAGATGGACTCAATGGGGGAGGTGGGCGGAGCCGAGCCGCCCAGGTAACTTTCGAAGATGGCGAATCGAGGGGAAGCCAGCGGATTGGCTAGGAGCAGCTGCCTCTGCTGGTGATGCGACTTCCTGGCCTTGTCGGAGGGGGCGTGGTCATAAAGGAGAGGCCGGAGCGTCATGACGCTGTCGGGGCTGTCAATAAACGAGCCAGCTCTAAAATTGAACAGAAAGGAAATGATCAACAGCGTGGAAAAAATCAGACACTCGTTTGCAGAAGACACTCCTGAATCTTTCACAATTAGTTTTCCAGGCTTTAGGTGAAGATTTCCCCAGCTACCACACTATACACCCACTGCCTTCCTCCTGCCTGTCCTGCAGCTATGAGGATATCAGACTGAGGAACACAGCGTGGGATCCTGGTACCTGGAAAGGCAACTCACAAGGGGAGACTGACAAAGTTGTCAGTGTTAGTAGCTCTTTTTAAGGTACAATACTTGAACTAAAGAACAGAGGACTTCAATTCAAGGCTCTTAGGTTATCTGCAATGGTTTATTTGTAGTTTTTAAGGTAACCCTGGCAAGAAACCTGGTTTGGATGAGCCACAGCATTTTACAGCAACAGAGAATTGGTGGTTGAGGAAAGTTATGGTAAGGAAGTGTGGAGAGCTTCAGCACAAGGATGAGAGATTGGTAAGCGGGGAAGAATCCGGAGATCTCTCCTGGCTTACTACTCCGTTATCAGCCAGAGCTTTTAATTGGCGTTAAACTCAGAAATACTAAATTCAATGACAAACGTTTCGTCTAGAAGTCTTCAATGGAAGACAATGAGAAACACCTCCAGTCAAAACGTTTTCCGTTGGACTTATTAAGTTTCTTTGATCATTTCTACAGGTTTAACTACAATGTGAATAACTGAGTTTTCAAATCCATGCAACACACTGGATGTCTCTTGAAAAGCTGCTTTCCTCTACTCTGCCTCCTACACCCTACTCTGCTTTACAAAGAAACTACAGACAGGAAACAGGAAGTGATGCGAGGGGCGGTGGGATGAGACTTACGGAGGAAGCGGGTCCTTCTGGAAGGCGTGTGTGAGATCTGAAAGGTCATGAGGGGGAAATTAATTCAAAATGAGATGCAAACGAGACGTGAATATGACATTTCACATCAACGCACAGCACGCAGAAATAAAATTGACAAAAAATAACACTTTGTACATACTTCAAAATAACAGCCAATGAAATCACAATGAATTCCAATGGAACATGCAGGAATAGATACAGCAAGGGAACTGATATGGACTGTCTGTTGCCTATAGTCAGAGTTTTCATTAATGTTTCTCTTGGTTTCATAAACATATAACACCTATTAATCTTAATTCATCAACCCAAACCCTTTATTTGTACAATTTTCAATCCCTCTCTCTCTCCCTGTGGCTACAGTCTGTATAAACTTCATTCTATTGAACTCCATTTCCCATGAAACTTGGCAGCAGATTGAAGAGGATCCTGGGGGTTGCAGTCCCAGAGCCTTCACGCTTAGCACTGGAACTTTAAATAGACACTGCACACGAGGCTTCACTACATTCAACATCGTTTCCCAGGAGCCACCGTCATAGAGGTGGACTGCAGAGGATTCTGGGGGCTGCAGTTCGGCGCTCTCCTTACCTTCTCTCCTCTTCCTACTGCGTCTCCCTCGCCTCTGGTTCATGACGCAGGCGGTCAGCACTGATAGGATGATGGCCACGCACAGGAAGCTGACCCCTCCCACCACCCCGGCCAATATGGGCCCAGGCAGCAGCTCCGAAAGGCGGGTTCGAGAGGGGTATGCGTCCATACCTGGAAGAGACAGCCCGGATCAGGCCTGGGCAGATACTGCCGGTAATGCCCACTGCGAAGGGGGATTATTGCCATTACAAACTGGAGCACAGACTCTGTGAATAAAGGCCGTCATGTGTCAGTTTTTTTCATACTGGAGTGTATTTGAAAAGCCTTGGAAAATATCAGCTTATAACTTGTAGCACCTTCACAATATTCAATATAGAACAGGATAGTTCACTCAGCAGAGCTTGATGGATAAATAGCTGTCAGACTGGAGCAGCAGAATCGACTCCACACCCTGCAGCTATTCACAGACAGGCAGACAGACACTGACACAAACACACACACACACACACACACACAGAGACCTGCAGTGGAGATGTTGACGGACTCGCTCGGGGCGCTGATCACATTGTCCCCCAGAGACAGCAATCGCAGCTCATAGTTATAATCCTGGAGAGAGGGGAGGGAGTGAGGGGAGGGGAGAGTGTTGGGATTATCAGTGGCTCTCGTGTAAAACTGTACAACGGCTTTGCCAAAACACTGCATGCAGTTAACAGAGCTAACTAAACGCTACAGTTCTATGGATTCAGTTAAATCAGTTTGATTTCACGCAGGCTAGTCCACAAGCAAAGGAAACCCACTGCGTGGAATCGCAGGAGTGCTGGGGTGGCGCGTGTGGCCTCGGAGCCTCAATCTATTCTGTAGTTTTTATATATTCATCATCCTGTGGCAACATGGCTGCATGGATTCATTCAGTACCCTGAGCAGTCCCTGAACCAGTATCTCGCTCTGATTGGCCGAGATGGAACCATCAAGCACCACCCAGTCCCCATTCTCGCGTCTTGATTGGAGGATTATTCCCTTGATCGATGGGGACGGCGAAAGGGGAGGGTTCCACCTCAAGACCACACCCCTCAGGCTCTGGTTGACTGACAGCAAACTAGGCGGGTTCAGAAGGGGTGGTGATGTCACCAGTGGAGCTTCTGTTTGAGGGACAGCTGGAGAGAGAGCGAGAGAGAATTTTGTTAACATTTGCTGTGTCAGTAAGATCCATCTCCAACCACAGCTGTCAAATCAAAATCAGAGCTTTCACGGCGACGAAAAAGTGAATGATCTGGGATAATAAAACTAGAACATCAGGGACAGGTTCATTCACTTGAATCAAGTGAGAAGAGTCCAAACTAGGTGACAGACTGACAGACAGACAGACAGACAGACTCACGCAGTGTGAGCACCGTCACAATCTCGCTGAATGGACCGCTGCCCAGCTTGTTCTGTGGCAGAACGCTGAACTGGTACGCAGTGTCCGGGAACAGACTGGAAACCAGTAAGCTGTACTGGGAGAGAGGAACTGGGAGGGAGGTCCACTCGTGTTTCCCCTGAGACACTCGCTTCAACCTGAGGGAGAGGGAGCGGGAGGGTCAGGGAGACGTGATACACCGCAGAAGGATAGAAACACAGACTAACATTTTAGAAATGCCAGCGCTTATATTCCATACAGGTCAACCGCTCTGCGATTCATTACTTTACAAAACTTCTGAATGACTGACAGACAACCCCCCCACTAGCACAGACAGACACACAGACAGACTGACTCACCACACACTGAATCTCTGAGTGTACCCCCCGTCAAAGCCCGGCTCCCAGGTCAGGTTGGCATGGTTGACCCCCGGAGTGACAGTGAGCTCGGAGACTGCGTGGGGGCTGGTACCTGCGGGAAGGGGGGCAGACACACAGAGGACAGGGTGTCAAAGGGAGGAGTCAGGGCTTCAATGGGAGGGGTTTGGGCTTCATTGGGAGGAGTGGGAGCTTCAATGGGAGGAGTGGGAGCTTCAGTGGGAGGAGTCAGGACTTCCTTGGGAGGTAAAACTAATAACAAGCCAGCAAACTGACACCATGACTTACAGCTTACAGCTTTGCCGACAGGGTCACCGTATTGTTGGAGATGGTGCTTGTTCACTCGTCAGACCCCCCCTGTAGGGGGCAGTGTGACTCACCCAGCACTGACACGGAGGTGCGCGTAGAGACAGTCGCCACTCTGTTCCGCGCGTGGCACTCCCACGCCCCCTGGTGGTCCTTACTGAGAGGGCTGAGGATCAGGGAGCCGTTCATAGCCACTTCGAACAGGGAACGAGGGGTTAAACCCACCTGCAGGAGAGGGAGAGAATCACTGAAGCATTCAACACAGGAAAAGACAGAAGGACAGACAGACAGACAAACACACTTGAATTTGCCTGATTGATGGCTCATACCTTCGTCCAGGTGATGTTTGGGGCGGGGTCTCCATTGCCCGCACAGGAAATGACCAACTCACGCCCCACTTCCTGTAGATACTCTGCCCGCGGAGACAGGCGGAAAGTGGGCGGGTCCTGAGAGAGAGAGAGAGAGAGAGAGAGAGACATGTTTTCATTTCTGGTGCTCCCTCTCTCCCTCCAGTCCACACACCAGTGTGCTCTGAAGCTCTCTTTTCCTGCGAGTTATTTTTAGGAGGAGTTATTTTGCTGTACTGTTGCTGTAATGATTCAACCCGTTTGAGTGGCGTTTCTGAGCGCAGTGATTGGGAATATATAAGTCCCGCTGCCTCCTCAGCCTGTTCTCGTCGCACTGGTTCAGCACCTGCAGAATGACTCTGGTGGCTGCTGACTGGCCCGCGGTTCCGTAGCTGTTATAGGGAGTGCAGGTGTACGAGCCCAGAGCATCCTCATTGGCTGCTGCTATGGAAACCGAGCCCGTGGAATTCACAACCCAACCTGGGGGCTGGAGAGAGAGAGAGAGAGAGAGAGAGAGAGAGAGAGAGAGAGAGAGAGAGAGAGAGAGAGAGAGAGAGAGAGAGAGAGAGAGAGAGAGAGAGAGAGAGAGAGAGAGAGAGAGAGAGAGAGAGAGAGAGAGAGAGAGAGAGAGATTAGATGACTGAAAAAATCAAACACCCAACACTGAGTGTTCGCTGTAGTTTGTCTGTAGAAAAACTCAGGAAGGTTAATATTGTAATGATTTCAATCAATGCTGTTTAAGCTAATGATATTGAAACCCTATTCAGACAGGCATGCAGTCACACACAGACAGACAGGCAGACACACACAGACAGACACACCGTCTCAATGTCCAACGGACGGCCATCTTTGGTCCAGTTCACAAACAGCACTGGGGGGTCCGCCCTCACTGGACATGTGATCACTCCCTGCATGCCCATTGGCAGATAGGTCTCAGCCGGCATGTCAATCGCCTGGGCGGGATCTAGAGAGGGAAGCAGAAAAACACCATTACCCACAATCCACTGGGAAAGCACCCAACTCAGACACTGAGTACAAACAACACAGAGAGACAGAGAGAGAGAGAGAGAGAGAGAGAGAGAGAGAGAGAGAGAGAGAGAGAGAGAGAGAGAGAGAAAAAGAAAGAAAGAGAGAGAGAGAGAGAGAGAGGCAGGCACTAGGACAGACAGACAGGGCTGTGTCATTCTTACACAGGACTCGGATGTAAGCAGAGGCGGTGGGCGGAGTCAGAATGCCATTGGTCGGCACGCAGCTGTAGTTCCCAGCATCCTCTGGGAGCACCCTCTGAATCAGCAGAGTGCCGTCGACCAGGATTCGAACCCGCGACTTCAGAGACCTGCGAACAGGAATGAATCAACACAGACTGAGCAACCGTGCAAGGGCAGCCAACCCAAGAGAGACGCGTGTGTTTCTGCAGCGCACGCTTTATCTGCTATGAGCCCTGCAGTGTATGAACGCTGCCTCTCCCTGCCGCTGCACTCACTGGATGTGAAACACGTTCTCCCCCCCTTTCCACCACAGATACGTCAGGTTGGAGGGATAGGCCTCGGCACGGCAGCGCAGCGCGGCATCTTGGGATACATTCAGGGAGAGGTCTGCCGGCTGGAGGACAATGACTGGAGGACCTGGGAGCACAGAGAAAAAAATTGAGGGAGGAAAAGAGAGCGAGAGAGAGGGAGGGAGAGTCAGACACACACAGACACTCACCTAGCACCTGTAGCTGTGCAGAGTAGGTGACGTTTCCCTCCTCATTGGAGGCCTGACATTCGTACCGCCCTGCGCTGGCTCTCCCCACAGGAGACAGGAACACAGTCTCGTTGGAAAGCTGACAGGCAGGACACGAGAGGAGCACAGATCACCGCCCTGCAATATCACTCATCCCACAAGAGGGCAGTGCTCTCCAGCTAAATACATGTATTTGTGCTGCAGTAATATTACTGAGATAACAATGACAGTTTCTCACCTCCAGCTCCTCCCTGCTTTCTATGATAACGTCATCTTTCCTCCAAGTGATGATTGGTTGAGGATTGCCGTGGGCGGAGCAAGTCAGGGCCAGCGAATTACCTTCCAGCGACTCCACCACTGGGGGCGGAGTCTTGATAAACACAGGTGGGGCTAGAGAGAGAGAGAGAGAGAGAGAGAGAGAGAGAGAGAGAGAGAGAGAAACGGGCCAATCAGCAAGCTTGTCTTGCCAGTCTTTTAAATAGAAATCTCTCTCTCTCTCTCTCTTTCTCTCTCTCTCTCTCTCTCACTCTCATGTACACAGAGTAGTTTCAATGCAACCCTATTGAGATCAGAACACAGGTGTGCTTTCAGAGCCTTTCAAACAGGCGGGACGGCAAAACATGCAAGAGCATGAGCTCGCTCTCTTAAAAAATAAAGAGAGTCCAAGTGGCAATGAACTGGGCTGTCTGTCCGCCTGTGCGTCTGACCGCAGCTGCAGTTTACACAGTGTCTCCAATTCAGAGCATGATAACCCACGTCGCTTCACAGCCATTCGTAATGACATAGCGATCGTGTTGGTAAATACTTCATTAACACTTAATAGATAGACTGAGTAATAAGTTTAATTGCATATTTCTACACCGTAACAACCTTTACAAAGGCTTAAGAAAATGGTGGCTCCGGCACCACGGTCCCTTTAAAGGTGTTCATCATTGCCTTGGAATGTGCCGATCAGCCCTCGGTGTAAAGCCAGCTGGCTGATTTGCTCAGGAGGGTGACGTGACTGGAGCCTGGAGATAGCAGCTCAGGCAAGCCCTGCAGCAAACAAGAGCTCTTGTGCAACCAACCGCAGAACAAGCAACGCACTGATAAGAACGAGCGAAACGAAGGCACTAGCCAAAATATGAGCAAGCGTTTTCTTTAGGCTGTGAGCGCAACTGGATGCTTCAGAAAAAACCCAACACAAAGCCATTGCTGACTGCGATCCCCAACAGCACTCGCGAGCCCTGTGCTGTGTGAAAGGAGTGCTCTTCCTTCTCTGTTGCGCTGTGGAGCTCTTTGATCTCGGTTTGTCAAGCTAACACATGCGCTGCTCCTCATCCGAGGTGACGCTTTCCATTCTGAAAGACTCTGCTTTTACTGCACTAAGCTTTTCTGAAAGGTAGATATTCAGAGATATTAACAGCTTATTTAAACCCTAAATCGAATACGTTCAGCATGTTGGGCACGGGCTCGCCTACACTGTGGGCACGATAAGCTTCAGACGCACATCGAGACGTGGGGAGGGGTACCTGTGATGGACAGGAAGGTCCAGGTGCCGTTCTGAAACTCGTCCTCCTGTCTGTCCAGAAAGAGGATCCGGCACTCAAACCAGCCTTCGTCCTGCAAGAGCAGCCCATCGATCCTCAGAGAGGCACCGTGAGCCAGAGAGACACGACCTGCATGTGAGAACAGGGCAGTCAATACAGAGACACACAACTCAGAGACACACACAGAGGCACAGCACAGAGAGATACAGCACAGAGAGATACAGCAGGAAGAGCTTTTTTATTAAATGCATAGTTTTAATTGACATGACAAGGGCTACAGGTGTTCCCCTTTTCTCTCTCTCAATCCCTCCTTCCCTCTCCCTCTCCCTCTCATTCACAGAAATACTCTGAAACCTGATCTACCAGTCGCCTAGCAACCACAGCATGGGCTCCACAATATCCCCTCTCATTCTCCCCCTAATCCCTCCTCTCCTCTCTCTCCAATCCCTCCTTCTCTCCTCTCTCTCTCGTTTTTTAAACAGTGCTTCATCGGGTTCATTCTCAAAGCTCCACCCTGACAAGAGCCATTCTGTCAGGAAGGACTGCTGTACCCAACACCCTGGCGAGTTTGAGTTGCGTATCCAGTCTAGCGCTCCCTCTCCCTCTCCTTCTCCCTCTCCCTCTCCCTCTCTTCTATTTGCTGTAGTGACTGTGGCAGTACCTGTAAAACTCGTCAGGACAATAGACAGCAGAGTGTACTGAATGAAAGGGAGAAAGGATCACATTGCTGCTGGGGTCAGACCTCTCCCTGCTCTGCATTGCTGCTGGGGTCAGACCTCTCCCTGCTCTGCATTGCTGCTGGGGTCAGACCTCTCCCTGCTCTGCATTGCTGCTGGGGTCAGACCTCTCCCTGCTCTGTGCACAAACACACACCTTCCTTTCTTTCACTGGCTCTTTCTGTATTGCATATTTTTCTATATATACATATATATATTCTTTAAATGGAATAACACCAATCCCTCAGGTAACCAGTTATAAACACTGTATCAATAAACACATACCCATCTATACCCCACATGCATTTCCTATCAGTTAATAAAAATATTTCTTCCTTTCTCTCCACCCCTGTGCCGTTCACATGAATATTAATAAACACATAAATATAGGTTCCTCTTTTCTCTGTTTGTTTTTGAAACCCAAGGAGAGCCAGCTCCTGATTGGCTGCTTTCTTGCACCCCTTTAAAACTGGAACCCCTCCCCTCGGTCTTAGCGTCTCCATAGTGACCAAAGGCATTCTTTCCACGCGTTGCCATGGGGATGACACCGGGCAGTGTTGAAGTCGGGAATTCTGGGGTAACCTGGCAGCAGTTTGGATTTGAATTTAGTTACCATGGAGACATGCAAGAATAGACTGGGGTGGGGCGTTGGATTTGATTAGGTGAAGCGACAGCGCTGGGAAGCTGAATATCAAGCTGCAAAGGGTGGGGGGAGAGGGGGCTGCGTTTCCCTGATACTGGTGGCTCATTGGAGGAAAGTTACTGCCGTCCTTGCTGTGATTTCAAAACACCTGCTTTCTCTCTCCCTGACAAACCAGCAGGAAAGGGAGCCGCGGGGATTTCAATTTTCAGAATTCAGACAGCTTGCTCTCATTTGAATATATGGAAACACAGAGAGAGAGAGAGAGAGAGAGAGAGAGAGAGAGAGAGAGAGAGAGAGAGAGAGAGATTGAAAATGACAGAGAAAAAGATTTAAACAAAGGATCACAAAATCAGGAGGGACAGATAGATAGATAGATAGATAGATAGATAGATAGATAGATAGATAGATAAAAAAGGGGGATACTTATTGATTATGAATATCGTAGAAGCAGCTCCTCAATATCACAGACTCTCCAGACAGGAGAGTCCTCTCTCCCTCCCCTCAGAGGTCTAGAGAGAGAGAGAGAGAGAGAGAGAGAGAGAGAGACAGAGCTAGACTTTGTTTTGATTCAAATGAACACACACACAGATTATAGTGAGGGATGTTTTGATTTGAATACAATCAGAAAATTACCCCCCTCTCCCTCTCCCTCTCCCTCTCTCTAATCCAGTTAACCCTCTTATGAATGGATCTTTGTAAACAAAGCACTTGCAGTTAACTCTCTCTCTCTCATCGAGGGCAGGTAAAGAAGTGTTTGGGAGTCTCAGTCCTATAGACCCTGTAGATTCTATAGGGTGCTCCTCCCTGATCTGGATTCAGATCCGACACGCGTGGCAAAACCATATGGCCTGGAACATTCTGAATTGATTTCATATTTATGATTTATTAATAATATAATACTTTGTGGTATAATCAGAACACTGAATGATAGTTTCCTAGCTTCCATTGTACCTGTGCATATTTCCATCTGTACTCACTGTGCGGACCTGCCCTATAGTTTCTGTAGATCTACATTCCTGTCTGTCTGCAGCACCTGCTCGGCTACAGTATCAACACAATCCCTCCCGAGTGTGTGTGTGTGTGTGTGTGTGTGTCTCTCAGGCACAGGCCGCCACGCAGACAGGAAGTGCACAGGGAGCTTTGTTCTCTAATTGTTGTTTTTTTTTCTTTTCAGTGTGGATAATCTGCCACCCATCCCCCTCTCCTCCTCCCTCAGCCTCTTCCCTCTCTCCTCCCCTCACACACAAAGGAAAGACCTTTGAGTCCTGTGCTGTCCTTTTTCCCTCACTCTCGGTCTCCAGTTCAAGGCAGCGCTCGTTCTGCAGGTAGAGCCACACTGAGTGAGTCATTGTAAATATAATAAAAGAGCTTCACAATGAAGAGAAGACAGTCTCCCGGGATTACAGTACAGAGACAATACCTGTTCTTCCCTGTTCCACGGATCCTGCTGATAATGTAGTAACCTCTCTGCACACAAAGCAACTCAATCAGGCTGTATTGACAGACACAGGCACGGCTATATCAGTGTCTGCCTGACGTAGCCAACAGGATGATATTCCTATAGGATTCATATGCTGTGCCTTGCCTGGAGTCTGTACTCAAATCGGACCTGTGCTACTGGACAGAGAAGAACTGCTTGAGATCATTCAGATCACACACACACACACGCGCGCGCGCACGCACGCACGCACGCACGCACACATAGTGCTGCATGATGCTGTACTTTTTTCTTATTACAATCTCTTTCATCTCTCTCTTTCTCTCTCACTCCCCCTTCCCCTCTCCCCTGGGTTAGAGAAAGCCTGGCACAGCTAGTTTATTACACACTCTCTCTCTCCCTCTCCCCCTGGGTTAGGGGAAGCCTGGCTCAGGCAATAATTATCCAGGCAGGTCCTGGGAGTCCCGATTGTCAGTCACTGCTCAGTTCTCATGAGCTTCTGTTCCAGGACCTTGAACTCTAATCACTTTATCAATGCAGAAGTAATGACTTCATCAAGCTTGTTGTTTTGAGCACAGGGCAATGGTCCATTCTCAACGCTATAAAACCAGGGAGATAGCAAGAGTTTATTACTCTGAAGAAACCTGACTTTACTGTCCTGTAAACAGAGCAATGCTCACATGATCACACTATAAAACAACTCTGGACAGAATTACAGCAGCTACCCAACACAGTGTCTATATAAAGCTGTGATCCAGCACTGGCATTACCTGCTGTGTGCTGGGCAGAGCCTCGCTGTGCTGTCCTGTCCACAGGGCAATGCTGGCAGGACCACACTATATAACACTAATATAAACCCCTGTACAGAACTACAGCAGCTACCCAACACAGTGTCTATATAAAGCTGTGATCTAGTCCTGGCAGAGCCTTGCTGTGCTGTCCTGTCCACAGGGCAGTGCTCTGTGAGAACCCTGTTTGTATACACGTCTATGCACACACAATGAAAACAGCCCTGTGTCTCAGTAAAGCTGCTCTTTGTCTTCCCTAGACAATGCCTGTCTTCTAGCTACTCTCCACTTCCTCTACAACAACACCCCCTTGAGTTTACTGCTGGCAATCCCCTGCAGCCCCTAACAGCAGCAGACAGACCGTGTGCTGCCGTGTCGGGAGAGCTGCACTGTGCAGCATCGGCTCCCAGTGCACGGTGTTGACACTGCTGCTAATACAATGAGATTATTTCATGGTATTGTGTTCAGAGAGAGGGGGAAATGATTTGAACCTCCCCTGCAACCCGTACGAAACTTAACCAGACATACATTTGCAGAGTTCATTAAGTTCGCTTTTCCCATGGTTATACATTACCCTGGTTTGGCATGTATTTGAAATCAGTTTTCCTGCACCTCTCTGTGCTTCACAATGCTCCCCTGTGCTTTACCATTTGAAGTAACAGCAGTGACCCAGCAGATGCCTTGCCCTTCTCACTCGGTAATTCCACGCTGCTTGTCCAGACGGATTAGCACTGTGCTTTGAAAATCCACTCAGCAGCTCAGACCCAAAATAATCAAAACATCCCCCTCTCCCCCTCTCCATTTCCCCTCTCTCTCTCTCTCTCCTCTTTCCTCCTCTCTCCCTCAGTATGTGCAGTTCGTGCAGTGTCCCACCTTGCCCTCTCCCTCCTCTCTCTTTCCTCCTCTCTCTCTGTGTCCCACCTTGCCCTCTCCCTCCTCTTTCCTCCTCTCTCTCTCTCAGTGTCCCACCTTGCCCTCTCCCTCCTCTTTCCTCCTCTCTCTCTCAGTATGTTCGTGCAGTGTCCCACCTTGCCCTCTCCCTCCTCTATCTTTCCTCCTCTCTCTCTCTCTGTGTTCCCCCTTGCCCTCTCCCTCCTCTCTTTCCTCCTCTCTCTCTCTCTCTGTGTCCCGCCTTGCCCCTCCTCTCTCTCTCCTCCGTGTCCCTCCTCTCTCTCTCTGTGTCCCGCCTTGCCCTCTCCCTCCTCTCTCTCTCCCTCCTCCTCTCTCTCTCTCTCCGTGTCCCCCCTTGCCCTCTCCCTCCTCTCTCTTTCCTCCTCTCTCTCTCTCTCCGTGTCCCCCCTTGCCCTCTCCCTCCTCTCTCTTTCCTCCTCTCTCTCTCTCTCCGTGTCCCCCCTTGCCCTCTCCCTCCTCTCTCTTTCCTCCTCTCTCTCTCTCTGTGTCCCGCCTTGCCCTCTCCCTCCTCTCTCTTTCCTCCTCTCTCTCTCTGTGTCCCGCCTTGCCCTCTCCCTCTCTCTCTCTTCTCCTCTCTCTCTCTCTCTGTGTCCCGCCTTGCCCTCTCCCCTTCTCCCGCTCTCTGAAACCAGCCTGTTAATCTACAGAACCAGCTGCACACAACGGAGGCCCTGGCTCTATTTAGCGGGTGTTTTACACTGCATGCTGCACTGTGAGGACCCGTCTAGATTCTCCAAGCCAAACTCAATGGGGGTTCGGAGCTTCTGAACCCCATTCAAACACCCCTGACCCAATTCTGACTCCAAGCTGGTTTGCATGCAGGCTACAGCGAGGAACTGGGAATCCTCAGATACCCCCCCCCACCGATATTGAGAATAAAAGCGCTGGCGGGGTGGTGATTGGCAGCCACCATCAAGACCCCTTCTCGCCCGCTCAGCCAGCTCTGCTCAGAGATAAAGGGGGGTCTTGCCAGCGGCTCTCACCTCGGTAGTTGGGGTGCACGCGGGGGGAGTACAACCCAAACTTGATGAAGACGGGCACAGGCCAGCCCAGCCGCACCCACTCAATGACATGCAGGGGGAAGGGAGGGGGGGCCGAGGGGGGGTTCAGGTTACAGCCCAGGACAGCCGTGCCCCCCACTCTGGAGCGAACCACAGACTCCACACCCTGCACTGGAGCTGGAAAACAGGAAGCGGGAGAGAGGGGTTACACGCTAGCATAACCAGTACAGGAACTGGGAAACAGAGAGAGGGAGGGCAGTAGAGAAGGATTGATAGAGATCAGGTGAATGGAGAAGGGAGGGAGACGGAGAGGATAGGGAGGAAGGGACGAGTCTTGCTTCATTCTCACCTGAAAGGCAGTGAGCTGCTCCAGTGATGAAACTCAGAATCCAGAATGGCCCCAATCCCATCTCCCAGTCAGAACAAGAGCCGTCCAGTCATTGCAGAGAGGAGGAGAGGCTGGAGTCAGGACAGGGGAGACGCGCGCACTGGAACTGCAGAGAGGAGGAGAGGCTGGAGTCAGGACAGGGGAGACGCGCGCGCTGGAACTGCAGAGAGGAGGAGAGGCTGGAGTCAGGACAGGGGAGACGCGCGCACTGGAACTGCAGAGAGGAGGAGAGGCTGGAGTCAGGACAGGGGAGACGCGCGCGCTGGAACTGCAGAGAGGAGGAGAGGCTGGAGTCAGGACAGGGGAGACGCGCGCGCTGGAACTGCAGAGAGGAGGAGAGGCTGGAGTCAGGACAGGGGAGACGCGCGCGCTGGAACTGCAGAGAGGAGGAGAGGCTGGAGTCAGGACAGGGGAGACGCGCGCGCTGGAACTGCAGAGAGGAGGAGAGGCTGGAGTCAGGACAGGGGAGACGCGCGCGCTGGAACTGCAGAGAGGAGGAGAGGCTGGAGTCAGGACAGGGGAGACGCGCGCGCTGGAACTGCAGAGAGGAGGAGAGGCTGGAGTCAGGACAGGGGAGACGCGCGCGCTGGAACTGCAGAGAGGAGGAGAGGCTGGAGTCAGGACAGGGGAGACGCGCGCGCTGGAACTGCAGAGAGGAGGAGAGGCTGGAGTCAGGACAGGGGAGACGCGCGCGCTGGAACTGCAGAGAGGAGGAGAGGCTGGAGTCAGGACAGGGGAGACGCGCGCACTGGAACTGCAGAGAGGAGGAGAGGCTGGAGTCAGGACAGGGGAGACGCGCGCGCTGGAACTGCAGAGAGGAGGAGAGGCTGGAGTCAGGACAGGGGAGACGCGCGCGCTGGAACTGCAGAGAGGAGGAGAGGCTGGAGTCAGGACAGGGGAGACGCGCGCGCTGGAACTGCAGAGAGGAGGAGAGGCTGGAGTCAGGACAGGGGAGACGCGCGCGCTGGAACTGCAGAGAGGAGGAGAGGCTGGAGTCAGGACAGGGGAGACGCGCGCGCTGGAACTGCAGAGAGGAGGAGAGGCTGGAGTCAGGACAGGGGAGACGCGCGCGCTGGAACTGCAGAGAGGAGGAGAGGCTGGCAGTCTGGATCATGAGGAGCGTGTGGAATATGTTACTCAGCATATTGTCTTTGCATTATACTCAATATGCCATTGTTACAAGCAACTTCATTACTGTGCTAAATAAATACTGAGCAGGAGAAGAGTGTCTGTGTAAACCAATTTAATATGCATTGTAACCATGTTGGGTGATGGCCTGCAGGACAGACACACAGACAGACAGAGACTCTCCCGCTATCCCTCTCCCTCTCCCTCACTAACCCAGCCTATTTCTGCTGCTCTAATCTCCAGCTAATTCCCTTTAACAGAATTACTGACCTCTGGGTTACTTCTGGACCTGGACACTTGTGGACAAAATCGAGAAGCACAAACAAACACTGAAAACTCACAAATACAAACACTGACAAACACACAAATCCAAACACTGACAATCTCTCTCTCTATCTCTCATATTTATGTATATTTCTTATCTAATGCTAGTTCAGTTATCAATACTGATAGTCGTGTGAAAACAATGCAACTTCACAAACATACTGCAGTGAGCTGCGCAGAATGCACTGCCATAGGAAACAGACCAGAAGCTTCATTCATTGATTCTGAGAGACACAAGGACAGAGCCAGCTGCACATTTTATATGCAAGAAAAAAAGAAAACATTTGGAAAAATAAGTTTATTTCTAGTTTCTGGTCTGTAACAGAGAGCAAGCGGGCTGCTTGGCTCCAAGATGCAGCAGCAAATCAAGGGGTGCATAAGCCTTGTGTGTGTGTGTGTGTGTGTGTGTGTGTGTGTGTGTGTGTGTGTGTGTGTGTGTGTGTGCGTGCAGCTAATATAAACAAACTGGACTGTGAACAAAGAGCGCTGAAGACTGTAACGAAGAGATACAGTGTCGTGTACATTTAAACGCTTTGGAATGTGAATCAATGAAAAACTACAGCAGGCATATTTCAAAGCGTCTCGCTGTCTCTTCGGTGGTCTCAAGCGGGGAATCGTATGCTGGCGTGTTATAGCTCGCAGCTATATCGATACTGACTGGGAAGAAAATTTACCTTCGAACCGGAGCCTGCTTTAAAAAACCGCACTTCAATCAGCTTCTCGGTCCGATCAATAGCGCGGGGCTCCGTAAATCACACGCCGAGGCTGGAAAATCCGAGTGGAGCTGTTTGAAATTATTATCCACAGCCCGGGCGGCTTCTCCAGTCCATCCAAACAGGACTGGAAAGGTGACTCGGGTCACAACCCCAAACGAAGCCAGGGAGCGTCTCTGAAGCCGGGCCGGAGCCGGTAACACACGCCTCAGTGAGCCCAGGTCGCTTTAAATCGCTTTAAATTCACGGATGTTGAAAGTTTCGCAGCAGCACAGACTGACAGGTACAGACAGTAACGCGTCCACCGCTCCGAAAAAACCCAAAGCGAAAGCGAGCTGCGTCTGAGGCAATGTCTCCTGCTGTATTGATGTTTTAAGGGCTCGGTCTATTAAACAGCTTTTATAAAAGCATGCATTTTAAAAATATACACTGTGTATTTAAATAATGAAAAGAATATTTAGGTATAGTTTTATGTTTGCTTGTTTAAAGACGGCTCACCTTCCCTGCACGAAATGCATTCACTTTTCATTTTTAATTAATGCCACAGACTCGCGTACTAACACACCAGACTGTACAAACTCTGATGCGAAGTTGCGCTTAGTTTGATCGCGTCCTTTTTTTTTTTTTTTTTAAATGCGCTGCCTGTTAATCTCAGAGCACTACTTCAAAATCCCTCGGCACAAATATTGTTGAAAATATGTGATGGCGGCTTCTCCCACAGTCTCATTGCTGAAAGCGTTGTATTATAGTGAATTTAGATCTGTTCCTGATTCAAATTCCAGTAAATTCGACTCCCGAGTTCAAACAGATGCGGCGGGAATATTCCTTCTCGGTCTGCCAAGCGCTGGATTGGGTTTAATAATCTCCAGTCTGGTTCGTATTATACAGCTTGCCCGCTATAGCCAAACAAATTAACCAGCATTGAAAGAGTCCGGGAGAAACACCCGATTAGATTCAGTGCTCGCAGCGCATCTCCAATGCGCCCACTGCTTGTTGCTGGCAATTTGGTATTCCACGAAGTTTAGGAAAGGCTGCTGAAGAAAAGGAGGCTGTGAATGCGTGATCCGTGTGCAGCGCGTTATTGCTCTTCAAATCAAGTGGATTTTTGTTTCCTGAAGTACAATGGTAGCGACTCCTTGGGTTTCACTGTCCCCTTCTCTCCGTCCCTCTCTGAATCTGATCTCGCTCGCCTGCTCCTCCTGCTCCTCCCCCTCTCTCTGTCTCACCTACCGACCGCCTGGTAATAAAACAATGCAAATATACCCCCTCCTTTCTCTCAGCTCCCCACTCTCTCACGCACAAGTTAAACGCTTGCTTTCTCTCCGCGCACACTCACGCGTCTCCCGTTTGCAATCAAAACGTTTTTCTTCACACGTTCTCTTTCAATTGCCTCTTCAAGCTGCCCTCCTCCCTCTTCCTCTACAAGCACAGCTTCGCCTGCTGTTTTTATTCTTCTCTCGTCTTTCACTTTTCCACCGTCTTGTTTCCCCCTAACTCTACCGTTTTCACGCTGGCATTTTGTTTTGTGTTCCTTCTCTCCTCTGTCTCTCCCTCGGTCTCAGACCCTTCCCTCCCTCCCTCTTCTACCTGACCGCAGGCTATTTATTTCACAGCTTCCACACCCCGAGTTCAAAGAGATGTCTTTGTTGCCTGTTGCTTGGTTGTATTTCTTGTTAAGCACCACACTAAGCAATGCGAGAAGAAACACGCTACTCCGTCTTTCCTCGCTCTCCGTCTCTTTCCAGCTAACTCGTCCGGATAGTGTTAGTCGCAGAGCACCTGTGCTGATGCACAGTTCAGAGAGCGATTAGTCTTACGCGATGTATCCGCGTTTCTTCTTATTAACAGGGACTGCAGGTCTGTGCGCAAAAGCTCTGAAGTCCTCAGGAACCGTGCGTAAGGTGCGCCATGGCTACAGCAAGGTGCCATTGCTTTAAATGCACACAGTTTCACGCAAACTTACTAACTTGTTGCGTAAA
>NC_054562.1:8352481-8437481 GCF_017654505.1 Polyodon spathula
TCGCTGCTTATCACCATCGGGGCTCTGCTGCTGTCCGGGTACATCGACGTCACGGTGAGCAACGCCACGCAGCCTGCAGGGGGCGCTGTGTTTGTCAGCCTTTCGTCGCCGCTGAGTTTTCATTCGGGGACACGCACGCACTCACCAGAGGCGTTTGAAGGGTTAATCATTGTGGGGTTCCCCGGTAAAGGACCTGTATTTGAGTTTATGTAACAGTTCTGTCCTGTGGGGTGGGGGCTGGGTTTAGATGTATCTGTTTAATAGTATGTTTGTATTCCAAGGTTCTTATTTTTCTGTTGAAATATTCTATTTTCTGACATCACTAGCCCCTGCTCTGACATCACAAAGCACTAACCCCACCCCCTTTCTCTCTTCCTCTCTCTCTCTCAGAACAATGACCGGACCTGGCCTGTGCTCATCATTGGGATTCTGGTTTTCCTGCCCGGGTTCTATCACCTGCGCATCGCTTACTACGCCTCCAAGGGTTACCGTGGTTACTCCTACGAGGACATCCCAGACTTCGACTGAGCGGCGCGCCCTCGACGCAGAGGCCGGCCGCGTCCACCGGACACTCTCACAGCGTTTTCATTGAGCAAAGCGATACGGGAGCCTGCAAGAGGCAGCGCCCGACGAGTGTTCTTTACCCTGATAGTTCATGCAAAGCGTTATCTCAGTGAGCAGGGGTTCAATTAGAGAGCAGCCCCGTGGAGAAAGAGCCCCCTCCTCCACTTCACAGTCCAGCGGAAAAAGAGATCCAGCACAAAGAAGTCACAGCTCGTTATAATGAAGCAGATGCACTGATGTTGACATTTGTATTTAAGAGCTGATGTGGTTCGAATATTGATGATAATAATAATAATAATAATAATAATAAATAATAATAATAATGCTAATTGCTAGTAAGAGATTCTGTCCAGTCTGTGCTGACGCAGGAGTGTCTCTGGGTTGATGTGCTTTCCCTGTGCGATGCTTGTCCTGTGCAGAGTAGCTGCTGTTTCATGCATTTCTAAGCTGGCAGGAGTTGGTTTTTTTTGCCGGCTCTGTCTGCAGCTGCGGCCAGACGCTTTGCATCACCCGGTCTGTAGAATGAATTCATTTTGCTTCATGAAGTCGAATAAAAGCCGCTGAGTAACGTTAACACATCGAATTACACGCTGCTTTGCAGCTTCCCATGTTACCCTCCAAATACATATAACTGAGAAACGAGACGTTTCCAAATCCAGCAGGAAATACAGCACTGCCGTGATGGCGTCTGGTTGACTTTTGCAATCTCATTTTGTAGTTTCTTTGATTCCAGTGTGAAATAAAAGATCTAAATGATGTTTATTATTATTATTATTATTAAGTGATATCTCAATCGTATAATTCTAGGTGACGCAAGTCATCTGGTCAGAGTTCTGTCATTCCTGTTTCATTTCAGAATGGCTTGTCGCTCGGGTGCACTTTTAAATAAGTTGAAAAGGCAGAGAAATTAAGAGCTGCTGCAGACAGTCCATTGAAACGGGCAAGCCGTCTTCAAGCTCCACGTTAGGCTGAAGAAACAGTGGCTTCCCGATGACCAGAGGGAGAGATGGGATCTGGGGTACAGCCCCGGCTCGGCACGGAGGCTTTACCAACGCTGTGTAATCACGACAATAGCGCCCACATACACTCCGTGAACGATATTTATTGATTATGTATTTATTTGAGAACTCTAGGTACTGAACAGGCGCATGCACTTATGCAACGAAGTGAGCAAAACACTGCTGTAAAGCATGTTTATAAAGCAACTCGGCTTGCATTGCCACTGATCATCCAGCAGGGGGCGCTTCTACAGTATGTGAAACTCAAGCAGTTCCCAAGAATGCAGACTCTGCGATGCTCCTTCAGCCTCTGTATATTAGCGGAGCCTGTGTCCTAGCACGGGGGGGGGCTCACCAACAACGTGCAAATGCAAGACTTGCAATGTAGGTAGCGATTGCAGCAGAGATGTAATGCCGTGTTGTAAAATGCCGCTCCTCAACTCAGACTATATGCGCTATTGCAAAGCACTCGATCGCAGGAGACGCGCCTCCTATCGTGACATCACCCCTGTAGACCACAAAGGCACGCCGCTGAGCCCCCCCTTCCCCCCCCCGGTGACGTGCTGGAGCATGACGTCAGTGCGGGGGGAGGAGGGTGCGCCATTTTGAAAGTGGAAGGAGAGGGGAGGAAGCAGAGAGAGAGGCAGCGGAGCCTCACAATCCACCTCCATCCTCACTGTGTGCCGGCGATCAGCACACACAGCCCGGCCAAGCTAGAGCCCGCAGACACGCAGTCAGCTCCAGGGACAGCCGCAAGCGCGCCATGGCAGGTAAATGCAGCGCGTTTTCTTTCCCCGGGGGGGTTGTGAATTGCAGAGGCAAGCCTCTTGCTGTAGAAATGGAAATGTACAATTTTTTTTTTAATTTTTTTTTTCGCACCGCTGTCGGTATCTCTCCCCCCTCATCGACCCGCCGCTCTCCTCGGGTCCACGCCGGGGTTGTTCTGCGGGTCCGGGTTGCTCCGCTCAGCTGTGCTGTGATTGCATGCTCCGGACCGACTGCAGTGGTAATATTACCCGGCTGAGGAAGAGATCCTGCCGGCGTTTCTGCTCTCCTTGTAACCGGACCGGCTCGATCTGTCTGCGGCCTGCTTTTATATAAAGTGCATTCAAACAAGGCCTAGAGGGGGGAATGTTTTTCTTTTTAAATTTGTTGGTTATTGCATTGCATTATTCAATTCACCGGCTTTGCAATTCGGCACCTGTTTCTGTGCCTCGCTGCAATGTGTTATTGTGGATACCCGCAATTAAAACGCACGCTGTGGAAAGCAGGGCGCGATGCCAGACCTGGCTGTGCGTTATAATCGTTCAGCACTTCCTTGATCGCACAGAGGAGGTGTTTGTGCGTTTCTTAGATTATCAGATCCTCTGTGTAATCAGGGGCCCGTTTTCTTCTAACACAGATCCGGTTCGGTGTCTTAATACTGGGAGCGGCGCTGCGTCGCCGAGGTGTTTCGTTGTTTTCATGTGGGCGCTGTGAAAGGGTGCACTTCACCAATCCTTTTTTTTTTTTTTCACGAAACGTATTTCACAGGGTCCCACGCCTTTTGCGTGAAATCCTAGAATGTGTCGTGTGTGTTTTGTTTCATTTACGTGGGTTTTGAATGCAGTGCGCGCAATCTGTGTGGGGTATAAACACAGCCCCCCCCTCCCCTCCTCTTTTGCACTTTAGAAATTTATAATGAAAAGCAATTTTTTTCTGGCGGGAGGGGTGGGAGCGGGTGTGTGTGCGTCACCCAAATACACCCGGACAAAGGCATGTTTGCAGGGCGGGTGACGCGTGGTCGATTTTGTTGTTCATACATGGAGGACAATCTCTAAATTGTGTTCAATATTTCTTAAACCCGTATGTTAATGTAGGGTTACAGGTGCTGAAGTGAGTGCATGAAGTAATGCTGTGCCTATGAAAAACATTTTAATAGCCTTGAATTCTATTATAAAATGTCACTCGACACCCCCCCCAGCACACGTCTCAAATGGACAGGCTGTCTGTTTGTGGTCATTCCTTTCAATAACATTTTTAGAAGCCTTTTAATCAGATGATTTAGTGTGTAATTTACGCACTGAAGTGTATAAAGACGCGCTACTCCAGTTGTGTTGCTGTTTTGACTTGCGCCTCAAAAATTGTGAGTGATGCGGAGCGTTCCACCCGAGGAGGGCCTGCGTCCAGCACAGCGAGGAACAGTGCGTGGGCCACTGTCTGCCCACGTGCCCTTGACCATGTGAACACAGCACAGAGTTATCCACTCCTGAGACTGACCTGGCCAGCTGGGATGTGCAAATGGTCATGTTGGTGTGGTCAAGGCTATGCAAGCCGCACATACGTTAAACTACGGTCTAGCGCGCAGCTGCCTCCCCTCGCCCTGTGAAACACCAGCCATGTGCAGCACACACTTTTAAACGTACCGTTTTCATCACAGACTCGATTCTGGTAGTGAAAGCAACAGGGCTCTGCAATCTCGTTTTAAAGCCTCTTTGTAATCGGACCCAGCATTCCCCACTATCTCAGTGTAAGACTGTGAAACTGTACATGGTGTCAGAGTATACTTGTATCAGTGAGTTGTGAGCAGTGATTTGAGTGAATTCTAGTGTTGCACAGTGCAGTTATATAAGCTGAATCTTCGTCACTGTACAGCTTGCACTGAGCTCTCCTCTGCGTGATTGTCCACTACATAAGTGGTGTTGAAATACACAGATTCAAAAGTGAATAGTATAGAGGGTCCACAGGAAGTGTTTTGAGTTATACAGTGTTTATAATGCACTGTCTGCCATCTCCTCGTCTCAGTGTGATGCAACTATAGTACAGTGACCCCCCCCCCCCCCCCCTGGCTCAACACCTTGCAAACATGAACTTGGATCGACCCTTCAACCTCAATCTGCCGGCACGCTTCTGTCTTCGAAATGTACCCCTGCCTGTCTCCGGCCCTTTAGACAGCGTTTGGACTGGGGGTGGTGACGTTCATTCTCCCCATTTTCACGTACGTCTGGATAACTAGTCTCGTATTGACACCCTTGCCTCTCCTGAGTCCCATTAACCCTCGCTGAGGTTCTCAATGTATCTGAACAGGCTCCAGTCCCAGCTTTTGGACCCAGCTCCTAGCTTGCACCTCCATTGGGTCACAGAATCTCACCAGTTAAACAGTGTACCACTGAAACCAACAGCTGTAGGGAAGAATGGGTGAAAAAAATAAACCCCGTCCGCTTGTCCTAAATCAGCAGGGTTTTTAAACGAGGCACGCAGTATCTCGGCGAAGGGAAGATGTCCAGATTGAGCCTCCTCTTCGGTGCCTTGCTGGGAAGCGGTTCAGGATCGTTCTGCCTGACCGAGCCGCTGGCAGCAGACCCCGTCCTCGGAGTCGCTCCCTGAAGCGTGGCAGAGTCTGGCAGGAGCGGACAGGGCTGTGCTGGAGCTGTGCAAACTCATCCCAGTGGTGCAGAGTGACCCCAGCGTGGATCAGTCGTGCTGGGAGGAAGATTGAAGTGCTCGCTGTTTTAAATGTGTTCAGTGTGCACGAGGGACCGTGCTGGCATTGGTTTGTGTAATCTCTGAATGACTGCTCAGTGTATGGGGTTGCACTGATACCATGTGCATCGTGATACATGGGACAGGCTACTTCTGCGAATCATTGATTTTTAATAAGACTCTTGTTGTAATGCAAAATAATAAACGACTTGCGTGTTCATGCCAACTACAAAACACTGCATTCATCTTCAAGAGCCACTCGCTGAGCCTCACTGGGTTGCATTGTGCTGGTGGCCTTGACTCCATGTTCTGATGCATCGTGTTGTTGGGAGTCTGGCTGGTTCACCTCTGTCTCGCTTTCTTTCTCTGTCAGGAGCCGGAGGCGGGGGCAATGATGTGCAGTGGTGCTTCTCTCAGGTGAAGGGGGCCATCGACGATGACGTTGCTGAAGGTAAGAAGACAAACTCCCTTTGTAAATCTCTATAGATACAGCAGACTCTCGCTCATCCCAGTCCTATAGTCCCAACCAGCGCTGCTCTGACCATGAAATGCATGCAGAGAGCAGCTGTGTAGAAACTGGACTCGAGTGTCATGGTTCTAGGACAGTGTGAAACATTTCTAGTGTTTTGTTTTTTAATGGCTGTGGCGTTCTTTAGCAAGGGTAAGGTTCTTAAAGCAGACGCACTGAGTTGAACGGCTTCTTGAGCCTCTGAACCCCACTGTACGTGAGCACTGTGCAGGCAGGTTCACAGTGCGTTTAACCCAGGCTGCGGGGTGTTGGTGCTTTTAAACATGCAGGCTTGAAAGTATTTCCCGAAGATGACGGTGTCCAGACCGCTAGCATCGTTCACGGGGTCAGAGATGACTCGTTCGTTTCAGCGCAATTCCAGCAGAATCTCGCTCATATCTTGTGCAACAATGGTATCTATTGATCGACGGATGGGTATAGTAATAATACACTATCGCTCCTGAAGTGAATTGTAGAGGCCCCCTGGGCCGTGGTTCCCTCCCCCCTGTGTGTGAGCTGGGTGAAGTGGAGCTCTCTCCAGCAGCTGCTCTGTGTGACTCCTCTGTGTCCTCGCGAGCGTCCCTAGATAGAGAGCTGATTGTGTGGGAGGTGGGGGGTCTCTCTCTCTCAGGATAGATGTGTGTGAATGGGGTTGGCTAGGCTGCAGTGAACAGGATTTCCCTTAATCCTCTGTTGTGGATCTTATTGTCAGATATATCTCTCACGGGAACACTGTTGTAACATGATGGGTAACAAAGGAAGGGCTGGATAATGTGAGAGTTGTAGTGACGACAGTTGGCAGCACTCTGTGCTTTGAGTTTAATAAGAATCGAAGAGATTGTTACCTGTACTCTGGAAATGGTGAAACTGCTGTGCAGTGGGAGTCTTATCTCTGTCCCTACAAAGCTGTGTCTGTTTTTTTTCAGACAGAGTAAAAACTCGCCCCCATTTTAAAACAAAGTCCTCCATTTGGCGTTGTGTGCAGGAACAGCATATCCTGGAAGTGCTCAGTGCAAGTCCCTGCCCGTACTGTGTGTGTTTGTGTGTGTCTCTGACGTCACTGCTGAAGGATGGAGGAGTGGAGCAGGTTTTGCTTTAACTCGGAGTGTCAGAGAGATCTCGCATCTCTCGCTGCAAGCAGAGGAATCTCGCCAGACTCTCCCGGGATGCAGAGATGCAGAGCTCAGCGCTGTGTTGTGTCGCGTGATTGATGCATTGTGCTCGGAGCCCCAGACATAGGCTTGTCATGCCCCCAGGGGAGAGGTCAGGTTTGGGTGATTATTGCTGTTCCAGGCAGACACGCCTCTCTTTCTCTCTCTCTCTCTCTCTCTCTCTCTCTCCTCTCTCTCTCTCTCTCTCTCTCTCTCTCTCTCTCTCTCTCTGTGAGGACGGAGACAGAAACAGTTTTAGAAGTGAGTCTGGAGTCGAGCTGTCGCCTCTTGGGGGTGTTCGGTTAGGGGTGGGCGGGGGTTGTGAGGCAGGACCAGGGCTGGGAAACGGAAGGGCAGGCCTCCCTCACCAGGAACAATCCCGCGGAATTGTTAGGAGCAGGAAAGGGCCAGGAGAGACTTCCTCTCTGAACTCGAGGAGCGACCCGGGACACAGCGTTCTGAGACAGCTGTCTCAATAAACCGGCTTTGAAAATCCAATGCATTGGACTGTGTCTCACTTCTGAAACTTTTACCTCTCAAATAAATGATGATAAATGCTGATAAAGGGTTGATGCTGAGTTGGACGGTGCTGGCCGCTCCTCATTCAGACACTGTGTGGCTTTAGTGGATAGAGCTGAGAGGCTGGGAGGGAGGCAGTGTTGTTAAGTGGATAGAGGGAAGGATTATGGGCTAGTGGTTCTCGTATCCTCTTGTTAAACCCGGACTGACCGTGAAAAGGCTGCCGGTCCTGAATGGAGCTCTGCTGAGCTTGCCCCCTCAGCTCTGAGCCCGCGAGGAGGAGATGCTGTGAGGTTTCTCTGACACTAACCCAGGCCCCTGGCCCTGTGCCTGCTTTTGTTTTCCAGCTGATATTATTTCGACGGTGGAGTTCAATCACTCTGGAGAGCTGCTGGCGACGGGCGACAAGGGAGGCAGAGTCGTCATCTTCCAGCAGGAGCCAGAGGTCAGAAACGTGAGCTTCCTGTCTGAGGAGCCGCGGGCAGGCTGCTTCACCGGCCTCTCGTCCCTGCCTCTCTCTCCTCTGGAGGTCTAGAAGTGTCTCTCGTTGGCTTCAGTGTGACAGTCAGGGATGCGGGAGGCAGCCTGTAATTCACTGCACTCCTCTGCCTGCTTGGGAACGGTACTGTGCTGCGTGGGGAAGGGAGCTAATAACACGAGAGAGAATCAGGAATTGAACGCTTGCAGGTTTAATACAGACACAGAGAGAACTCTTGTCTGAGTGAAGTTGTTGAATTGATTTCATTGTAGTGTTTCAGTATTCAGAGCTGTTTGAGTGGTTAGTAGTTACAGGTGGTTAAATGCAATACTGGGTTTGTTCAGGGGGCTGCTCTCTGAGTGGCTGGCTGGCTGGCTTGCTGCTGAGCTGGTTTCAGTTCAATTCCTGGTTTGCAAGAATATGGTGATTTATTCTCATTGATCACTGGACTGAAATCGCTTGTCACTTTAGAACGACCACCTAGGAAGACAGCGGCAACGCAGACATCCTTTTCATAAAAAAAAAAAAAAAAAAAACAGTTTACACAGAGGGTCCTTGCAATCGCTTGTTTATCCCACAGTACCGGAAAGGGTAAATATTTCTGCAATAAATCGGATTGGAGCCAAATGTGATGTGAATCGTCTGTAGGAGGCTAGTTGTTTAAAGTTTGGAGATTGATGCAAATAGTCAAGGCGGTTCTCCTGATCACCGCGGACCAGAACGGACAGGAAGAGAAGGGTGAAAAGCTGAATTTGCAAATCGACTGCAATAACGGCCCCCTTTTCAGTAGCTGTTTGTCCGGCTGCCTTGAAGTCTGGTCTGTTTGTTAAACCCCGTCTGTCTGTCTCTGTTCAGAATAAGAGCCAGCCGCAGTGCCGAGGCGAGTACAACGTTTACAGCACCTTCCAGAGTCACGAGCCGGAGTTTGACTACCTGAAGAGCTTGGAGATTGAGGAGAAGATCAACAAGATCCGCTGGCTGCCCCAGAAGAATGCAGCGCAGTTCCTGTTGTCCACAAACGGTGAGTCTGCAACACGGCAGGGAGGGTAGGGGATACAGCAGGGCAGGGCTGACTCGGAGGGTAGGGGATACAGCAGGGAAGGGCTGACTCGGAGGGTAGGGGATAGGGCAGGGCTGACTCGGAGGGTAGTGTATTGAGGTTCTCATTACTCTGGGTGAAGGCATGTGCTTTGATTTTTGGTTATTGTTTGGTAAATGGCGCTGACTGGCCTTTTCCTCGGTTTTTGCTTCCTGGCTTCAGATAAAACTATAAAGCTGTGGAAGATCAGTGAACGAGACAAGAGACCAGAGGGGTACAACCTAAAAGAGGAGGATGGGAGGTACAGGGACCCCTCCACAGTCACAACACTACGGGTAAGAGGGAACCGCCCCGCACGGCGGCCAGGGGGACGGGTCCTCTCTTGGAAAGGAGGTGGCTACAGCGTTCTCTCTAACCCTCCCCCTCTCTCAGGTGCCGGTGTTCCGGCCCATGGACCTCATGGTGGAGGCGAGTCCACGCAGGGTGTTTGCGAACGCACACACCTACCACATCAACTCCATCTCCGTCAACAGTGACTACGAGACCTACCTGTCTGCGGACGACCTGCGCGTCAACCTCTGGCACTTGGAGATCACCGACCGCAGCTTCAGTATCCGAGCCAGGCCTTGGGTGCGGGGCTGAGCAGCGCTGCGGCTTTAAACCAGCCACTCTCAAGCCAAGCTGGGATCTGAAGAGGCTGCCCAGGTCTCGCTCATAAAACAGCATATAGATTTCATATAGCGATGTAGCAACTGTTATACATTAATTGTTCTTGTTTCCCTTGGCTTTCAGTTGGGGAGGGGGTCCCTATTCGAAATGCTTAGTTTGCTGCTGGGAGAAGGGGGGTCTGGCGAGGGAGGGGTCGGTCGATCGGGCCTCCGGTAAAGGAATGGCTCTGGTCTGCTCGTTGTTGCTCCTTGACCTTTGCCCCCCTCAGATATTGTCGATATCAAGCCGGCTAACATGGAGGAGCTGACGGAGGTGATCACGGCCGCAGAGTTTCACCCCAACCAGTGCAACACCTTCGTCTACAGCAGCAGCAAGGGCACCATCAGGCTCTGCGACATGAGAGAGTCTGCACTGTGCGACAAGCACTCCAAACGTGAGGATCGGGAGGGGGGAGTATAGGGTGAGGGGTCTGCGCTGCACGACCAGTCCCAGTTCAGAGGCTTGATCCCTGACTCTTCTTGTCTCTCTTCCCGGTCAGTGTTCGAGGAGCCGGAGGATCCCAGCAACAGGTCGTTCTTCTCCGAAATCATCTCCTCCATTTCGGACGTCAAGTTCAGCCACAACGGGCGCTACATGATGACCAGGGACTACCTGTCTGTCAAGATCTGGGACCTAAACATGGAGTCGAGACCGGTGGAGACGTACCAGGTAGAGGCTGACCTCTGACAGTGTTGCTTGACTGCTTCCCTGTACACCTGTGAAAGGGGGGCTGTTTTGAATTCAAACAAATACTCTTTCACTTGACCTTGATTTATTTAATTGGCAACGTTACAGTAAAAACTGATTCGCTGACCCTGTGCTTGTTCTCTGTCTCTCTCTCTCTCTCTCTCTCTCTCTCTCTCTCTCCCCACCTCTCAGGTTCATGAGTATCTCAGGAGTAAGCTGTGTTCTCTGTACGAGAATGACTGTATTTTCGACAAGTTTGAGTGTTGCTGGAATGGGAATGACAGGTAAGAGATCTGCTTTCGAACCAGTTCTGTTGTATCTGATAAAATAAGACTCTTTTGAGTTAACTGAACAGAGAGGTTTTAAATGAAGGTCTTTTTGAATGTGAGTTGAGTGTGAACAGGACCGCTCTGTGTCCGCAGCGTGGTGATGACTGGCTCCTACAACAACTTCTTCCGGATGTTCGACCGCGGGCAGAAGAAGGACGTGACCCTGGAAGCGTCGCGGGAGAGCAGCAAGCCGCGCGCCGTGCTGAAGCCGCGCAAGGTGTGTGCTGGGGGCAAGAGGAAGAAGGACGAGATCAGCGTGGACAGCCTGGACTTTAACAAGAAGATCCTGCACACCGCCTGGCACCCCCAGGAGAATATCATCGCGGTGGCCACCACCAACAACCTGTACATATTCCAGGACAAACTGAACTGACCCCGGCCCGAGTGGGTGGGAGGGAGGGAGGGAGGGAAGGGGGGTACAAACGAGAGCCCACTTTCTGTATTGTGAATCTAGCGGAACTGTAGCCTTTGTGTGTGTGTGCAGGGGGAGGGATGTTTCCATGCAGCTAGCTCTTGGTATTTTCATTTTGTGCCATTTTTCATTTCTGCTCATTTTTTTTTTTTTTTTTTTTTTTTAGGTTTTGACATGTGGATTTTTTTTTTTTTGGGGCCTCACCACCCCCCCTGCCCCCTCTTGCACGCACCCCTGCGATAGCCGTGCTCCTCGCCCCCTCACCAGCCTCCATAACTGGGGCAGCACCCAGTCTGCCACTACCCTCCCTGCTCTCCTTTTAGAGAGACCCACGGTTCATTCACCTCCTCATCCCAGCAGTACAAAAAGGGGACATTTTTTCATCTGACATAAAAAAAAGCTATAAATCTTACAGTCCTTGTTTCACTACTGCTAGCTGTAGATGAGTGGCGGGTGTTTCCCGGGCGGCGGGCGGGGAGACCAGCTAGCCGTGCATGAAGTGATGTTTGACGGGCGTGTGTTTGGTGTCTGGCTGGACCCCTCTCCCCTCCAGCGGGGCTGCTTTGCTGGATCAACTCGTCGCTGACCGCTGCCCAGCTCCACTCAGTACCGCGGTCTAGCCTTCATGGGAGGGGGAAAAAAAAAAGTCAGTTCCTGTTATGAGTTGTTTTTTTTTAACCTCTTCAAGCCAAACTTAGAATTATTAAACAATTAATAATAAACTGTACTTTACAAAAACAAGTAAATCTTTTTTTTTTATAAAAACCCAAAGTGTGTTATTTGTGTGTGTGCTTCAGTGTCATGCTGGGTCCTGGTCTCCTCTCTCACTGGCTGCGCTGGCTCCTGTGTTTCTGCAGTGAGGAACCTTTGCTGTCCGCTCATGGTGAAAGTCACTGGCACTGACTCAATGCAAGGATGCACCTCAACGAGCCAGCATGAGAAATAGCTATTGAACCAACAAATGGGTTAACAAAAATGCTTTCAGATCCTACAGTTTAGACAAGCACCTGTCCTTTTTATACGTGAGATCATTTGTTTTTATAATGTGTGTGCAAGTGCCCTGTTATGGGAATCCGTTTCCTAGGAGGGGAGTCTAATTCCAATGCCTGGTCTGCACTGACTCTAAAGCTGAGGGGGCGGACCCTGCCCCGGTGACGTGGACCGGGGGGGCGGGCCCGGCTCCGGGGACGTGCCCAGGGGGCGTGGCGCGCCCGCTCGTGCCCTCCGCAGTCTTCGCCCAGCTCGCTCTCAGTCAACATGTCGGCCGCAGCTCAACAAAACAACAACGAAGCGCCCGGGCTGAACGGTAAGAGCCGCCGGCGAGTCCCTGCCTGCCGCGGGCGAGCAGCCGGACTTGAAACAATAAGAACAGATAATGCGGGTGAAGGTCTGGGGGAACCGGGTTGAGAAACAGAGATATAAAAACACAGTGTTGTCGTGGTGAGAGGTTCCGCGGTGATCGGCATGCTCGCTAACCAATCACAGGGCTGGGAACAGAAGCGTCACGGTTAATTGGCAGGGGTTTGGCCCAATTGGGGAGCAGGTAAATGGGTGGTAGGCGTATCCTCTCTTGGGGGCGGGGTCTGTGTTCTGTCAACAACAGAAAGGGAGGGCAGTAAATCACCCGGGTGACGCTTTAATTTTATTAAATATGATTCAGTCTGTGCAGATTACTGATAACACATTCCCATCGAGTAATCCCGTCCCGAAGCCGCTGTAATTCGGAGGTTCAGCTAGCCAGTGTTAGTGATATGTGCTTGACGATGCTTTGTTGTGAAGTGTGACTGCTTTCAGCTTTAGGAAAATGCTTTAAAAAAAAAAAAAAAAAAACAGTAAAAACCCGATCCTCTCTCCCCAGCTCGGGTGATATTTTAGCTGCAAATAGTCACCACAGCTTCTAAACAACGGTGCAAACGCGATGGTAAAGTCAGCTGTTAACTTAGCTATGAAAGTGAGGCCACCTCTTTAGGAATTGATGGCATTGATCTGCTGTGGGTGACAGATCTGTTTAATATAAAAAAAATAAAAAATAAAAAAAAAACCTTTTCAAGTGACAGAGATTGATGGTCAAACCTCCAGATCAGTTTTATTGCCACTGAGATTGCATTACATTGTGTGTGTGTGTGTGTGTGTTCCAGGATCACTTCCCCTCTCTCTTTGGGCAGAGTGTTTTGCATTGTGTTCCAGGATCACTTCCCTTCTCTCTCTCTGGGCAGAGTGTTTTGCTGTGTGTGTTCCAGTTTCCCTTCTCTCTCTCTGGGCAGAGTGTTTTGCAGTGTGTGTTCCAGTTTCTCTCTCTCTCTGGGCAGAGTGTTTTGCTGTGTGTGTTCCAGTTTCTCTCTCTCTCTGGGCAGAGTGTTTTGCTGTGTGTTCCTCTCTCTCTCTCTCTGGGCAGAGTGTTTTGCAGTGTGTGTTCCAGTTTCTCTCTCTCTCTCTGGGCAGAGTGTTTTGCAGTGTGTGTTCCAGTTTCTCTCTCTCTCTCTGGGCAGAGTGTTTTGCTGTGTGTGTTCCAGTTTCTCTCTCTCTCTCTCTCTGGGCAGAGTGTTTTGCTGTGTGTGTTCCAGTTTCTCTCTCTCTCTCTGGGCAGAGTGTTTTGCAGTGTGTGTTCCAGTTTCTCTCTCTCTCTCTGGGCAGAGTGTTTTGCAGTGTGTGTTCCAGTTCTCTCTCTCTCTCTGGGCAGAGTGTTTTGCAGTGTGTGTTCCAGTTTCTCTCTCTCTCTCTGGGCAGAGTGTTTTGCAGTGTGTGTTCCAGTTTCTCTCTCTCTCTCTCTGGGCAGAGTGTTTTGCAGTGTGTGTTCCAGTTTCTCTCTCTCTCTCTGGGCAGGGCAGTGTGTTTTGCTCTCTCTCTCTGGGCAGAGTTCCAGTTTCTCTCTCTCTCTCTGGGCAGAGTGTTTTGCAGTGTGTGTTCCAGTTTCTCTCTCTCTCTCTGGGCAGAGTGTTTTGCAGTGTGTGTTCCAGTTTCTCTCTCTCTCTCTGGGCAGAGTGTTTTGCAGTGTGTGTTCCAGTTTCTCTCTCTCTCTCTGGGCAGAGTGTTTTGCAGTGTGTGTTCCTGTTTCTCTCTCTCTCTGGGCAGAGTGTTTTGCAGTGTGTGTTCCAGTTTCTCTCTCTGGGCAGAGTGTTTTGCTGTGTGTGTTCCAGTTTCTCTCTCTCTCTCTCTGGGCAGAGTGTTTTGCAGTGTGTGTTCCAGTTTCTCTCTCTCTCTCTGGGCAGAGTGTTTTGCTGTGTGTGTTCCAGTTTCTCTCTCTCTCTCTCTGGGCAGAGTGTTTTGCAGTGTGTGTTCCAGTTTCTCTCTCTCTCTGGGCAGAGTGTTTTGGTGTGTGTGTTCTCTCTCTCTCTCTGGGCAGAGTGTTTTGCAGTGTGTGTTCCAGTTTCTCTCTCTCTCTGGGCAGAGTGTTTTGCTGTGTGTGTTCCAGTTTCTCTCTCTCTCTCTGGGCAGAGTGTTTTGCAGTGTGTGTTCCAGTTTCTCTCTCTCTCTCTCTGGGCAGAGTGTTTTGCTGTGTGTGTTCCAGTTTCTCTCTCTCTCTCTCTGGGCAGAGTGTTTTGCAGTGTGTGTTCCAGTTTCTCTCTCTCTCTCTGGGCAGAGTGTTTTGCAGTGTGTGTTCCAGTTTCTCTCTCTCTCTGGGCAGAGTGTTTTGCTGTGTGTGTTCCAGTTTCTCTCTCTCTCTCTGGGCAGAGTGTTTTGCAGTGTGTGTTCCAGTTTCTCTCTCTCTCTCTCTCTGGGCAGAGTGTTTTGCTGTGTGTGTTCCAGTTTCTCTCTCTCTCTCTCTGGGCAGAGTGTTTTGCAGTGTGTGTTCCAGTTTCTCTCTCTCTCTCTGGGCAGAGTGTTTTGCTGTGTGTGTTCCAGTTTCTCTCTCTCTCTGGGCAGAGTGTTTTGCAGTGTGTGTTCCAGTTTCTCTCTCTCTCTCTGGGCAGTGTTTTGCTGTGTCTGCTGAAAGCTGTGTTTCTTTGTTTCAAGCGATCTCGTCGAGGTGCGAGAGAGGAGGCTCTGATTGGATGAGCTCTGAAAGCTGCACCCAGCCAGTGAAACCCACAGGCAGTAGCAGGATGAGATCATCCACTCTGATAGACTGATTGCCACGGAAAGCATCGTTAGGAGGCCGTGTAATTAGAGGCAGACGGGTTTGTTTCACTAACAAGGTTCTTCTTAGTAGGGATGACAGCAGATTTGTGTGTTTTTTCTGCCCTAAAATACTCCAGCAGCAACACCTGGAGGGTGCATCATGCATTCAGATCCAGACTCTCAATCTTATACACAGAACACACAATATTAAACAGAAGACCTGAATCTTACTTCAGTGCCGCGATAATTAAACTGAAAAAAGATGGGCTGTCTCTATAAAATACCAAAAGAAATTGCTCGCATTATCATGCCTAGAGACCAATCAGAACAGCTCTGTGATACAAACTGGATGTTTTCATCCCGAGCAGTCGAAGCCGTTTCCTGTGTTCCCAGCTGAAGGAGGGCCGGAGCTCCTGGGGTTTGCGCTGGTTCACAGGGCAGCAGATCCACTCCGCTCTGTCCCCTTCTTCCAATTTAACAAAGGGGAGCTTTTACTGCACAGTTGTAAATGCGTAGAATAGCCTACAGTGTGAAGAACAGTAGTTGGGTTATACACAGTTAAGTGAAACCCCCAGCAGGGGTAGAGGGTGGAGTGTGGGTGATCCGAACAGCCTCTTCTCATTCTCATGTTGATCTGCTCTGTGTCTGTGTGTGTGTGGACGTGATGCCCGTCCCACACTCTCTGATATCTTGCAGCCTAGCTGGGTGTTATCTGAGCTTACTGCTCTGTGCTGATACTCAGCCTGGGGGAGTGCTTTCGCTTTCACTACAAGAGAGAGAGAGAGGGTGGTTTTCTGTTTTTTATCTTAGTCAGTCGGTCACCCTGCCCTGCAACTGAGTTCTCAGCTTTGTGCTCCCCAGGAGTCCTGCCCCTCAGCAGCTCTGTCCCTCTCGGTGTCGCAGGGTCCTGGGTGGAGCTGGAGATGAACGGGAATGCTGCAGGGAACACGGAGAACTTGAACTTGAACTTGAACATGAACTTGAACTTGAACGAGGGAGAGGGAGAGGGGGAGCGCAATGGGGGTCTGGAGCACGTGCCCTCCTCCTCATCCATTCACAACGGAGACATGGAGAAGATCCTGCTGGACGCACAGCACGAGAGCAGCCAGAGCAGCAGCTCCTGTGACAGGTCAGAGAGGGGGAGCAGAGCATGAGCGACGGGTCAGAGAGGGGGAGCAGAGGGGACGTGCAGTGTGGGTTATTGTGTCCTGTTGTCATATCAAACTGTAATGGACGGTAAGTGGCAGCTGTTTCATTAGGTTGTTTTGTTTCAATGGCAGCCCTCCCCGCCCACACACACCCCTGGACGAGGGACAGATCACCTTCGATGTGGATCTGCACACGAGCCGAGACTCCTGCAGCTCACAGGTACAGCACACACACACACACACACACACACACACACACACACACTCCATTATCCTAAACGATCTCCTGCTAACTCTGTGCCCTGTGTGTGCGTGTTTCCTCCCCAGTCGGAAGAGGACAGCGTGGACAGGGAGAAGGAGGAAGACATTCTGATGATGAAGAGCGCTGACTGGGTAGCGGACTGGTCCAGCCGACCAGAAAACATTCCCCCAAAGTGAGTCCAAAGAGACGAAACGCTTCGGAGCAGCCCGGCGCAGCGGGTTTGCCTCATGCACGCTAGACTGCCGGCTGAGCGGGAGAACAGCATTCACTGTGTGCTGAGTGTTTGTTTCATTAGAACGTGATTTCTGTGAAGTTAATGTGTGCAGCTGACCCCGTCTCTCTGGTATAACAGCGTCGTCTCGGCTTAGCGGAACCTCCTGCTCACGAGAGCACGCTCTTACACCAGCATGGCTGCTCTTGTCTCTCCAGGGAGTTCCATTTCCGCCACCCCAGGCGCTCGGTGACTCTGAGCATGAGGAAGACGGGGGTGATGAAGAAGGGGGGCGTCTTCTCAACCGAGTTCCTCAAGGTGTTCATCCCCTCTCTGCTGCTCTCACACATCCTGGCTCTGGGGCTGGGGTGAGTTCACACTAGGGGTTGTGTTTCCAACACGTGTGGACACAGATTGGGACGTGTTATTCTGATTCTCTGCTTGCAGTCCAAGAGCACAGCAGCCTGGTTCATCCCTATCTTCGCAGATCACCAGTTTTCAAAATAAACCCGTTTAATGGTTCACGCAACGGTGCTAGTTGTGGACCCATTGCTGTTTCCATCAGTCGAAAAGGTCTTGAGGTTTTTATGCAGATGGAAAGGAGGCATGCTTTGGTTGGGTGCAGTTTGTAATGTGCCCAGCAGAGGGCGCGGAGGAGCTCTGAGCAGTCCTGAGCACCGCAGTGCAGTGCTGCAGCTCCTCCCACTCTGCCTGGTGTCTGCACCCTGTCTATTCACATGACAGAGAAGTTGCTTTTATGTCTATTGATTGTGCCACCTAGAGACCAACTATAGCAAAATTTACATTCAAAATGGCTTAATTTAAATGAAACTCTGCATTGCTGGAACAGCCCTCCCCATGTAGATAGCAGTAGATCATTTACTATAGTGTGCTTGTATAGTGCAGTATTTTGGCCCCCCTAATGCTCTGCCCCTCTCTGCATGTTTTTCAGCGTGTACATCGGGAAGAGACTGACAACCCCCTCAACCAGCTCCTTCTGAGCAGGGAGTGAAGAGCCTGGGTCCCGGCGAGCTGTGCTTCTGTCGCAGTCCGTTCCATGGACACCTCTCTCTCTCTCTCTCTATCTCTATCTCTCTCCTCTCTTTCTCTCTCCTCTCGTTCTCCTTGTATTTTGTTATAGTGGATTTTTTTTTTTTTGCACTCTGTAATTTGGTGACCGTTTGTTTTGGGCGCCACCTGCTCTTAAAATCTTTCGATTCAGTTTCTGAGATCCTGGATGGCTGGGCTGGCTGGCTGGCATGCGCCGTTTATTGTTTTAAGTTTGAAAGAGATACAGATGAAGACGCAGAGCTAAGTCGTGTTTAAAATGACCCTGATCACAATTGTAAAAATGCTGCAATCCAAGTTGTTGTAGGTACTAGGAATTAAAAGGGGGTCCCCTCTAGACAGACCCCTGTCACAGCGACTTACTGACAGTCGAAGAAGGCAGCGTGGCAGAAATCGCAATCAGTATCTCTCTAGCCCTGGCCCGATTCTATCATCGTCCCCCAGCCGGGCTCTACGGTACAGAAGCCTGTTTCAGTGTGAACGCATGCACTGTGATTTCTTTCAAAGGTCACGTTGAGTACTGTTCAGGACAGGGAGCCCTAATCTCAAGGGCAAGCAGTTGAAGTTGAAGTTTGGGGTGGGGCGTGAGGTCGTGGATTATAGGTTATCTGGGCAGGCTGACCTGCCCTCACTAGGGGTAGGAGATTTTATAAGGGGCAGATTTGCAAGCCTTAACAGTAAAGCTCACAGTATACTTTGTAATCGCTTATGCTTAGATTTTTAAAACAAATTAAAAAGAAAAGAATTTTTCCTTCAAATATTTTGCAAGAAACACTTTCAATGCCACTAATAGAACGCTGTTTGATGCTTTACAATTTGCTGGAAGCTGATGATCTCTTTAAGAAACATGAAGGTTTATTGAGGGCATGGGCAGAGCTGTGTCTACACTCAGACACCACCGTCAAGAGAGTGGGGGTGGGGGCAGATCTTTTATCAGATGGGGCTGTAGTTCCAGGGGGGGGCAATTTTGGGTTGTCTTGCATTATTATTCTTCAGGCTTTACAATCGCCAGACCGTAGTGTTTCACTCAGAGATTCGTTACACCTTTCAAGGAAGGCGTGTGGGATCCAGCCATGGCTCTCTCTGTGTCTCCTGACTCCACAGTGTCCACTTTCTGAGTGCCGCTGTTGTGCGAAAGGAACCACTTCTAGACTTTCTGCTATTGGCAAGGCAGAACAACCCTGACATTGCTGCATTTATCTGTCCTGGTCTCTCCTGATTGGCTGAGAAGAGAACGACACGGCTCATTTAATATTCTCTATTGAAGGGGCGGGCTCAAATGTTTGGATGGAAATGAAAGTCTAATAATAGATTCTCCACAATGTTCTGAAGCTGCTTTGAAGCTGCCTCATACAATTAGGAAGGAACACCTGCTCTGGACAGAGAAATAGCTGAAGAAGGGCTTAGTGTCTGGGTTTTTGAACAGAATACTCTGAAGGAATTGACAAACCAAATTAGCCTGGCTGTTGAATCCAAATAGAAACTTAAAAAAAAAAAAAAACTGCTTTGTTTGAATCTGTCACTCCCTGTTACCTTTTTTTGGTATTCTTTAAAAAGCTGCTGTTGAGGAAAGCCACAGCAGCGCAGTGAAAATGTTAATCTTCCTAGTGTTACAGGAGAGGACAGTCGTACAGTTCCGTCGCTGGCCAGACTGGTATAGATTCATGTCTGGTGGGCACGGGCAGTACTGTAGCATTTAATCTCAATGACCCTCTCTGCAGTTCAGTGTCGGCCGTCATCAGTGGGTGTTCCTGTTGGTTCAAATTGAACTGCAGTCTAGATGGGGGTATTTAATATATCTATAGAGAGAAAAAAGGTTTTATTGTGCTTCTGGAATTTTTTTGTGACACGTTTGCTTGAATGACGAGGGCAGTTCATTTTTAAATTTGTGTTATTTTTATTTCAAAGTGTTTTGTAAATACATTTTGAATTTTCCGGAGCCCAGGGCTGTGCTGCACAGACTAGCTGTGAGGGGCTGGTGGGTAACCAGCACAGCTGACCTGACAGGCGAACGCAGTCTGACTCCAGGGGCTCATGCCCCAGTGAAACGCAGTCAGGACAGCCACCACGTGCCCTAAACGTTTCGGGTAACGCCTTTGTCGGCTGCTGTGTGTGTGGTTTTTTTTCACATTAGGATGGGGTTCCCGTTGTGCTGTTGCTCTTGTTCTACTGTTGCCTCACGTTATGCCCCAGACTCATGTGCATCCTGCGCACACAGGAGGGCAAGCTGTGAATTATCATAGGTAGCAAAGTGCCTCGCGTCTATGATAACAAACAGCAACAGTCGAACCCTCGACTCTGGTAAAGGCGTTAGCCAAACGACTGGAACAAAGATAGACAGGGCAGGTAGAACAGGCTCCAGTAACCTGCTGGCTACACCCCTCCCTCCCTTTCTCCCTCACTCCCTCTGAGGCTCTTCCTGGCTGCTGTGCCCGCTCTCAATGCAGCTCAGCTCTGTTACTCACCATTCAATCTTTTATCAACCGTGTTGAAAGCATTGGAGTTTACTGAGCCAAAGCGGTTGATCCGACTCTTTTGTTACGTTTTGTGTTCGCACTTTGTAGCATCGTATATAATTATTAACAAGAAAAAAAAAATAACGTGGACGTATCTCCTGTTGTGCCATTAAAAAAAACTCTCTGAAAGACGCTGCGCCTTTGTGTTCCTTTGTCACGTTTCTGTTTAGTATCTTAATTATGAAATGGCATGAAAGCAGGGAGTGTTGCAGTGTATGATGATGTTCAGATATGGTCCAGTATCCCAGGCTGTTTCATGGCACTTGGCTTCACCTCGCCCCTAGGTGTGAATCTCTATTAGTTACAATTCTAGGTGCTCTTGTGAAAGGTGCAATGTTAACAGCACTGGGAAATTAGACCTGAAATCGTTTTATCCACTGAACGGGAACCCACACCAGGGGATGATCAGTGACATGCTATTCTAATACAGGGGCAGCTCCAGCGTGTGAGGGTCCCGCTGGTAGAGTGGCACCGCAGTGATACCATTGTTGTGTTTGTACGTACCAGTGGCACGCTGGTAATCCAGTGTGGTGTCGTGTGGTACCGGACGGGACTGCTGTGTAGTGTTTGCTCCCAATCCATTGCGTTGCTGTTGCTGGTGATGCTGCGCTCTGCTAGCTGGGGTTTCTTCAGGTTCAGACATTTGTGTTATAATAGGATCCCAATGGGATTATCCAGAGTGTTCTGTAAGAGGTAACAGGGCTGCCTCGGTGCATTGATCCAGCCTTCACAAAACATGATGGAGCCACACAGGCTTTATAACTGATGAAAGTTGTGAATGAAATGCATTATGAATGGAAGTGAATGCAAAGGCTGAGCTCTGCTTCAATGCATTATTAATGTATTTAAAGTGAACAGCATATATACAAGAAAAAGCAGAACCTGAAACAAGAGGGACTGCTGGGGATCAGACCTACGCCTGCCTGTCTGTCACACACGCACACACATACACACACACACACACACACGCCTGCACAGTAAACCCATTAGATATCAGGATAGCGCACTCGGCTGTCTCTTGTCTGATTACAGACTGCAGGAGCCTCAATCAAAGGGATTGCGTAGACTGGCAGGATGTCATGCAGAAGCTGTTTTGCTGCAGTGAGGTGACCAGCCCCCCAGCTCTGAGGAAAGCAGCAGAAATGCATCCACACATTCACACTGACAGACATAATAGCTATAGGTAACAATTATTCCAGTTTAATAAAACGGCTGTCAAGATCTAAACTGCCTCCACTGCACCCTGCAGCTGGGGATTTCACACAGAGCCCCGACACACAACGCACTGCCTTGTCATTGGACTGCGTTCCTCAACTAGCTAAACCAGATCTTCAGCTAGCTTTTCAATCTCTTCAACCAGCATGACCATTTGAAACCCAGCCCAGCTACCAGCTGAGACCATCGCTGCCATTCCCAGCGGGGCTGCTGTGACTCCAGAGAGACTTGGAAGAGCAGTTTAAATCCAAAGGTTATGCCAGGGCACTACACCACTTACAGGAAGCCAAGAGAAGCAGATGGACTGTTTAGCTCATGCCTTCGAGCCGGACGGGGAAGGGTTTGGCGCACACCTTGCACAGAACCAGGGCATTGATTCGTGAATCAATCCTGGTGCGTTTATGCAAGAGCAACTGTGGCATTTTCACCTACGAGAGCATTCATGAAAAATGGGTGAAGAGGATAATGGGGGTCATTAATGGGCCACGCTGTACACGGTATGCAGCTATCAATACACACACACACCGCTCAGGGAGAGCCGACGCCCAGTCTCTCATGGCAACATCACAGAGCTGCAGTGGGAGGAGCCGGGGGCAGCCCTGCCGCACGCTATTGGCTGGCTACCGGTGTTCTGAGGTGTTTCCATGGAAACCGTGACAGAACAACACAAAGCAGCCCTGCAATGGCTCAGTGCTGAATGGGAGAGCTGGCCTGTGAGCACTCCCTCGTTCTCTGAGGCTGGGATCAGCTCACACGCCCGTTCACATAGATCTAGGACTCCTCTGTGCTCTTCCACAGTTTGCCTGCGTGTCTTTCAGCTCCTCGGGGCCTGGGTTCCATGCGGGCACAAGATTAGCATGGTGGCGTCTGCCCAGCCCACATAATCACAAACGTCACCCAGCCTGGCACAGCTGTGTTTGAATGCTATACTCACTGCAGCTGCCGACCTGAGGCTGTCTGGGAATGATGCTCAGCAATGTAAGGTTTGACTGGTTGTGACCCCACACTGCAAACCAGCCCTGCCCCCTCTCAATCCCACTATCCCTAGAGGAACACCAGACCCTGCCTCGTTACCATGGAAACTGGGCCTTGGAGAGGGCAATTACTTTTGAGCAAGAGAATAAAACCATGCGTGTCTGACAGAGAGAGAGAGAGAGAGAGAGAGAGAGAGCAAAAGAGGAGGAGAGAGAGACAGAGAGGGGGTGGGATGAAGGGGAGAGAGGCAGACAGGCTCTCTGAGCTGCTAGCAGACCACAGCATTACCAGCCATGGCGACACAATGGATTGGGAGCAGATACAGCACGGTGCAGCTGTCCTGACACGCCAGCACACTGTCTGAATGATAGGATGAGCTCTGGTTCAGAGCAGTCGGGTTGCCCTGGAGTCAGTATTTTGGCCCCCGGGTGTATTAAGAGTCTCTGTCCTGTAGCCCGAATCCTGGAGTTTCCATACTCCTAGTGAGAGTGCTTTCTCTCTCCCTCTCTCTCTCTCCCCCCCCCCCCTCTCTCTCTCTCTCTCTCTCTCTCTCTCTCTCCCTCTCTCTCGTTACCAGGAAATGAAATACCATCCTGGTTTCAAATATATGAATTAGCAACACCAAAATATTGATTTTTAACCATGGCAGTCTTTTTTGTTCAATTCGGTCTCTCAGCCATTTCAACAGTGACAGCAATGAGAAAGAGAATTCTAATCGAAACGTCGGTCAGAGAATGTATTAAACTTATTCTGTTACTTCTAACAGATTTAACAGGTTACTTTAAGATTTCTAAAGCTCCAGAAAAAACATTGAACGATGTCCACTTCTCCTAAGACTAATAGCGAGTATCTTCATTGTAACCCACTTCGATAGGCGACACAGCGTGTTCAATAAAGACATGCCACAGAGCTGAACTCGCTCCAAAGCTGTCAGGCATTCCAGCGAGCCCCGTTTGAACACGTGGTTTCCAGCAGCGCAATAACAGTGAGCGGCCGCGCCCCCGCTGCAGGGGCAGGGCGCTGCAGTGCTGATCGGACAGCTCCTCGGAGCCGCAGCGGCCCTGTCTCACCAAGCGAACACCGGGCGCGTTTAACCCGGGAGTGGCCCAATAGGCGATACGGTGCGCAACGCGTGTTTCAAATCCACTGTGTTGCCATTGCTGATATCGAACGGTTATCTTTGCTAGGGTTTCTTCAGGGCACTGCCCTGGAGGCTGGTTTAATTCTTCTGCAAGGCATCTGCGATTTGCAATATTATGAAATCCGGATTTGAGCTCAAATCCAGTCCGTGCATTTGCCAAAAGAAATTCCCGAATCAATGCGTTCAAGGGCATTTCTTTCCTGTGTTAATGGCTGCCTTTTATGGACCCGATTATTGAATTTACAGGAGCCGCGCCCAGGTGGGACTGTGGAGAGCGCTACAGCTTTCGCTACACTGCCTGGTAAAAGGTTATTCTGCTATCAATTTCTTTGACTTTATCTGAATCCATATTTAAATACAAATTGTGTGCCCAATTTTCTAAACTAGCAAGAAAACAAAGAAGTAGTTTTTGACTAGGAGCTGCTTTAATGATATTAAAACGTCACTTCCAGATGATCGTTCACCCTCCTCTCTCTCTCTCTCTCTCTCTCTCTCTCTCCTCTCTCTCTCTCTCTCTCTCTCTCTCTCTCTCTCTCTCTCTCTCTCTCTCTCTCTCTCTCTCTCTCTCTCTCTCTCTCTCTCTCTCTCTCTCTCTCTCTCTCTCTCCCGCGGCGGAGTTTCTTCGTCTCTCTGCCGGGAACTTCGCCCATCAGCCGTCTACCAGCGCTGTGGGGAAGGCAGATCACTGCGGGTCGAGTAGCAGGTTGCTGTTTTTTATTTTTAGACTCATAATAATAATAATAATAATAATAATAATAATAATAATAATAATAATAATAATAATAATAATTTTAAATTGATTATTGTTGGAAGAAAAACAAGTCTTAATTCGTAACGTTCTTATATAGATATATTGCAAAAGATAAATATAATACAGAACATCTATTTAAATTCGTAAATATAGATAATTTAAGCATAGATATCTAATATCTATATATATATATTATATATCTATATATATATTATATATTTATATTATACTTTATATCATTTATTATTTGCAAACAGTTTGTCATTTTGGCGCACAGTTTTTTGTTTTTTGTTTTTTTTTTGTTTTTTTTTGGTCTAAACTATATATATATATATATATATATATATATATATATATATATATATATATATATATATATATATATATAGGCCACTGCATGGTCTCTGCGCCCTCACTCAGTAGATTCAATATTCATGACTCTGCCTGACTGACAGACCGCACACCGCTCCTGGAGAGCCTGACAGTGTTGTGATTCAATTACAGTCTCTAGTGTTAGCGATCGCGGCGGCAGCGGCAGCATTCACACAGCCATGTCCAGCACAGAAGACGCGCCTTCCTTCTTTAAGAACATGGGCTCCGGGAGCCCCAAGCCGCGGCAGAAATTCTGCGGCATGTTCTGTCCGGTGGAGGGCTCAACCGACAATAAGACGCTGGATTTCGGCTCCCTGACCGGTGGGCGAGGCGGGGATGTGACCGGGGCCAGGAATACCAACAGGGTCATTGCCCAACAGAGAGACATCTCGACTCTGGACCGCGAGAGGAAGGTGGTGATCCGGAGCGGTTCGGGGAAGGAAGCTTTGCAGAATCTCAATGACCAGGTAGGCGTCTCTCCAGAACCGCGTCGCAAACTGTTGCTTGATTGGGCCTGGGTCTGGTTCCTTTGTACGGCTTCTGACAGCTCCACCTATGCCTCAGACAAACGCACTTTTTTTGTGTTGAATATCGCATTAGAACAACACAGTTTGCTTTGCAAAAATCTACAGTGAAAGGCGTGTGGTTTTACATTATGTTTTTAAGCACAGATGCCTGTCTGGAGTTTAGGCTAATGCAGTATGATACAGTATTTCTTAATATGGGTTTGCGAGAAAACCCAGTAGAATTCACGAACTAGTCCATACTGGTAGAGCTGGGTGTACTGGTTTACTCTGGACTGTATTGGTTCAACTGGTGGCTTTTCAAACTTGGGACGCTTACTGGTTTAGACTGGTGCAACACTGGTTGGGTTTGTACTGGGGCTTAACTGGTTTAACTGGGATCTGTGCTGGTGCGGTGTAGTTGGTATTAGGTTGCGTCCTGGTTTGAACTGCACAGTCCCTCATGTGTAGCTTCACACACCCATTCTCCCTCTTAGTAACTTGTACCGAGAACTGGCTCAACAGGTACGCAGTGTTGTGGAGCAGTTAGAGATGATTTAGAATTATTATTGTTATTTTTATTGTGCGTGTGTGTGTGTGTGTGTGTGTGTGTGTGTGTGTGTGTGTGTGTGTGTGTGTGTGTGTGTGTGTGTGTGTGTGTGTGTGTGTGTGTGTGTGAGAGAGTGAGCGAGTCAGTCCAGCATGTGCAGGGTCTGGTGATGCTGTGGAGAGGTGGAGAGGGCACACCCTGACTGAGTAGCTCCACACAGGTCTGGAGAGCTGGAGAGCTGGAGATTCAAATGTATTGCACTGTCCTCACCCATATACACGTTTACAACAGTAAAACACAGCAACTGTATTACAGCACAATGACCGCATTGTAAACCATAGTTAAACCCGGTAAAGTTCAGAAAGGTTTGGAAAAGAATATTAAACACATGGCAAACCATGGCAAATGCACAGTTTAACCATGGGGATACTGAAACAAATTCGCGCTAATTTATCGTTGTAAACTTGTCTTTTGCCGTCATGCAAAAATTACCTCCTGCCCACAAATGTCATTGTGAGTCGTTCCTGCAGCCATTTCGTCACGGTGACGTAAATCTCTATTGAAACAATTTGTACAGCACGAGCATCAGATTTTAAAAAGGTTTGCATCGTATCGAGTAGTCGCACTTATAGCAGACACTGCGAAACAGGAGCAGCGGGGAGACGTGTGGAAGCTTACAAGAGCGGGTACAGAGGAACATACACGATGCTACACGGAGACGCCAGCAGAAACACGGGCCGGGGGATAGCGGTGCCAGGCAAGGTACAGCACAAGAGCGGCGTCACTATGGGCGCATTACGCGTTTCATCAGGAGCTCAGATTCGCCCTGCGGTTCCAGCTGTGCCTCCGTGACCGGGCGGTACGGGCTGCGGGTCAAGAGACGGTACCGGTGTCACGGGAAATCGGTGGACAAAGATTTTACTCCGCATGGCAGGTCGCATTTTCTACTTGGGGAACTTAAATCGCTGAACGCCCTTTATATCGCGGGTCCAAACGGGTAACCATAACACAGCAAACCGTTCTCAGCTTAAAACATTTTGTCCGAATCTTTATTAAAAAATATTACAAAATATTTCGCTATAGACATAAGCCATATTGTTTTAATAATAATAATAACACTTTTTAAAGATGATATGCCGTTAAATTAATTAATATCTACTAGCGTTTCGGTCCCGGGTCCACGAATCTTCATTGAGTTTCCAAGAGCCGTCCCGTTGAGAGATTCGCGCATGCGCAGTATAGGTGCTACCTTTCTACCTGTTTCGCACACCTGCTGCTCCACCGTTGGTCACATCATCGATAGGCACTGGGCACTGGATTGCTGTGGAGCTAACTACAGTAAAACGCGATATTGTGTATCATTCATATAAATGAAAAGCAGGACACTGGGGGTTGTTTTACTGGAGGAAGCTGGTGAGGGGTGTTTGCGTCGCATGAAATGTCTCCACTTCGCACACCTGCAATAATTCAGACTTTCTGATCATTACTTTTTGTGTGGCGCGGTGTGTGACGAGTGCGCTTGTGTTATTAACCCCATCGTGCTACACAGTGGCCTCTGTTCGTCAAAGTTTCGACATTGAGAATTGAGAGCCTTGAGAAATAGCGGCCGGTTGAATGTGGATAGAATTGAAACTTGCAAAAGAAAAACGAAGGAAGAAATTCGAGCATCGCAAAATGAGACACTAACATATTGACCATGCAGAAAAGACAATGGATCCAAAACCAAACTGGAGCTTCTCTCCACCGCTTCTCTCCACTCCCCCCCCCCCCTTCCCTTTATCCCGGGCAAAGAAAGGGGAGGCGGAGATTGTTCTATCCCGGAGCAGGGCGGGGCACTGCGCATGCTCCCTGGACTCCGCTGAGCAAATCCCTTCTCCCAGTGTGTACTTGGTACAGCAGCAGCAGATAAAGAAAAGGCTGGCTGCGTTAGAGGCAAAAGCTTTATTTTTCGCTTCTCGATTGTGATATTATATTGGCTGCACACCAGTGGAAGCGACGCGAGTCCAGGCTTCCCTTTGGGCTGGTGCGTTTGCTGTGCGTGGAGCGGTAACATCCCCCCGGCACCGTGCATTTCACTCGAGCATCGCTTTGTACATTTCTATATAATACACTGCAGTGAATACAACAGCGGATCCAAGATGTCAGGATACCAGGGGAAGAAAAACATCCCTCGCATCACAGTGAGTATCGTTGAAAAATGCAGGACAAAAAAAAAACACCCTGACGGTTTTTGTGAATGGCACGGATTATACAACAGCGGGGAAAATAGCTCTTTAACTTCGGGGACATACTGCTCAAGCAAATATCCTTTCTAGCGACTAGGGAGCAATTATCGCGGTATTAAAATTACTTGAGACGGTTGAATATGATGCTTGATAATAATAAATCTAACGGTGCATAATCCATGGCACAGAACTGTCAAGCGTTTTCATCGTTAAAAAACACGATTGCTTCGGGCTTATTTAAATAAATACCAACTGTGCATTGAAACCTGCTCTCGCCTTTATTTTCGACGATAAGGGCAGTCCGCTGTTTGTTTCTCTCGGTGTGTCGTTATTGCGCTATAATTCTGTGTGGCGAGCGGTTAATTCATTGTGCGGCTGCCGACGAAAGAGCCACCGCTAGAAGACTTTACGACGATCATTTGATTAAATTAAAATAAAAAGCCGATTGGGGGGGGTGTGTTTTTTCATCACCGAGTTCTCAAAAGATGTAACGGTGCCTATAAAAATGAAAATGAATCTTGTGAACCCGCCCCATGCGTGGTAGGAACCCCGTTATCCAGTCTTTGCGGGTGCTGTAATGTTACTGTATTCTTGAATAGAAATCAGGCTGTGCGTTTTGAATAGCTGTGGAGGGAGAGGGAGTCATGGCGAATGGAATAGCGGGGACAGGTTTGGCTGGAAACACACAGCCAGATGGAGCCACTGCATCCCGCTCTCTCATCACAATGCTGCGGGAAACCGGCAGGCAATTATATAGATTTTATGGTTTGTTAATACGTATCTGTTATACTACGTGGTAATGAGACGTGATGTATTTTTTTCATTATGTTTTCACCATACTATATATCTAAAACAATAAATAAATAATATAATATATATATATATATATAATAATATATATATATATATATATATATATATATATATATATATATATAAAATATTTATTTAATTGCCGAAGAATAAGTTCATTTACGCCATGCCATTGTTCATTGCAAGGAGAAAAAATAAAACAGGATGCGTCCTATTTATACGAGTTACTAGACAAAGACCTGCTGGGTAAAATTCATGACAATAGATGTCATTAAATATCAATTAGAAACTGTGGATTTTATTTGTTAATGTAATGTCTCTGTGTTATATTAAATGCTCATTAATAGAACCGATCGCACTGCTGCTTTTGTCTTGACAATAAAAAGCCCTGCAAAAGAGAGATTCTCCAGACTTGGGTCCCATTTATAATCCCTGCGATTCCAAATCCAGCCGGGGAGATGCTGCAGCTTCCAATGCATTGCTGCTAAGTGCACATGGAGTGCAGTGCCTAGGTTTGGGAACGCCAAAGGGAAAAGCAGACGCTAATCCGAAACAAACAAACAAAAAAATCCTGTTGAAGTGGCTTTTGTGTTCGGCAGTTAGCAGTGTGCACGGGTGTGCCTAATATAGACGGACAATGCGTTTGAATTCTTGTGCTTATGAAACGTTGTATTGGTTGAACACACAGAGTCAATGTTTTCTTACCAACTGTCTTTGCAGTTGGTATGATGCTGTTAACAACCATACATGGGAATCAAAAGGAAATCAGTGAGGCACACCAGCACAGCTCAAAGCCTGTAATACCTGCGTGTGCATCTGTAAATAATGTGTGTGTGCATGTTGTCACACATGAAGACGCAGGCACGCACACCCGCTCTCTGTATTTTGGTGGACAAAGCCTCTGCCTGCCGAGTGCAGCTGTGCTGCTGTGAGCCCACGCCCAGGCTGGCAGGCAGACTGCTGTCTGCGGAGCTGAGAGAGAGAGGGGAGGAGAGAGGGAGGAGGGGGTAGAGGAAGAGGAGGAGGGGGGGTACAGCCAGGGCCAGGTGCTGGAATATTAAAGGTATTTGTTCATGTAGAGCCTGTCTGCTTGAGTAAGGGGCTGCCAGGGTAACTTTAGTGGCTTTCATGAGAGCAGTATCCCAGCATTGCACAACCCTCCCCAGGCCAGGTTCATACAGGTGGATTCACACAGGTCTTGCAACAGGAAGGGACCTGTATTGTTGACCTGATTAGTCTCATAAAGCCTTGTGTCGGCCGTCCTGTAATGTCACGCTTTCAGGTCTCAGAAATCGCACTGCAATGTTGCAGGAGGGAGGTTAGCTAGTAAATCTTTGATTCAATATTTGGGCTTCCCTCCGAGCTGCACTGTCTGCGCCCCGTGAAGCCTGCATGTTGTGTTTAGAGGCTGTCTTACCGAGGGCACCTCATTTGTGTCCTTTTGTAATTCCTGTATTTTGACTGCGTTCTGCTGATCTGCCAGACTGCGTTCCTGAAAGTGTCTTTATCATAACCGAATCATTACTATCAGTTATTCACATTCAAGAGATCGTTACGTAACCCTTGTGCTCAAGAAGCTGGCTCAGCTGAACGCTGCTGGAACTTGAAACTAGGTGGCACTGCGTTCCATTTAATGGCGTGACTAACAGGACCAGGGGGATGTGGATTTTGCCAAGTTGTTTTTCTGGTAACTTGATTAAGTGAGACACACACACACACACACACACACACACACACACACACACATGCACAGCATACCAGCTCCGTTGCCATACCCAAGGCTGGCTTGGATGAAGCTGTCTGCTCTGGAGAACACAAAGCAGCCCTTGTTTGCTTCCTTCTCAAGATGTGACCAAGATCTCAAACCTGAGCCGCTTCTAACCGAGAGCTGCTCTCCTGGTTTTAAATACGTTCGTATTCACCTTTTCTAAGGACTTTTAACTGTGGTTTTTGTTCAGTTACTGTTGGGTGCAGCAGAAAGTAATGAGCAAGCAGATAGTAACCCTGTAGTAAATGTGCTGCTGGCTCTTCAGCTGTGCGGTTACACTATTCTAGATACATTGCTCACGTAGCTAAGCTTTCTGTTAACTGCTAAAGGTCCAGCCTGGGGTTTTATGATCACTTTGGCAGTCGGAAGTCCAGGTGCTTTTTTATTTTTAGGTTGATTCTTAGTGTTTAGATGCTCTAGTGGAATAGCCACTGTGAGGTTTCCCTGTAGTGTCTGTGATGTCACTGAGGTTTCCCCGTAGTGTCTGTGATGTCACTGTGAGGTTTCCCTGTAGTGTCTGTGATGTCACTGAGGATTCCCATAGTGTCTGAGCTCCACTACAATCCACCAGCTTTCATTCAAGTGCAGAATGTAATTGAGCACCATGTTGCACTCTGTGTAACTGTGTATCTCTCCTGCTCTACAAAACCTCTTTCAGAGTGACCGGATGTTGATCAAAGGGGGTAGAATCGTCAACGATGACCAGTCCTTCTGCGCTGACATCTACATGGAAGATGGGGTGATCAAGTGAGTATCAAACTTTTACAACCACTTCTAGACAAGCACATAAAAAAGGGCTGTTTTCAATGTATTTGAGGAAGCAGTTTAGTCTTGGGCACCAAGGGAATGTGTGAAAGCAAAGTTTAGCGCAGACTTCCAGACATAGCCAAGTCTGAGCCCAGCCAGTGCAGCTGAGCCCTGGGTATGGCACAGAGCCTGTCAGGTGTGGAGGGGTTCGACTGTATTAACCCTATCTCTGCCCCGCAGGCAAATTGGGGAGAACCTGATCGTCCCGGGCGGGGTGAGGACCATCGATGCCCACGGCCGCATGGTGGTCCCGGGGGGGATCGATGTGCACACACGCTTTCAGATGCCAGACCGGGGCATGACTGCAGCTGACGACTTCTACCAGGGAACACGGGCAGCGCTGGCGGGCGGCACCACGATGATCAGTACGGAGCTGGGGGGGGGTGGCTTTTAAATGTTCAAACTTTAACTAAAAACAAATTTGAAACGTGCATGATGTGAATTTATATATAAATAACATAATGAGAAACATTCAGATTTATTTGTGACTTACTTGTCCAACTCTGAAATAGGTGGAGTGTCATTCTCATTATGTGCGCATGCAGAAATGAAAGCTGACCAGTCCTCTCTCGCTTCGAGCTGGACGCCTGACCTCTGTTGTGTCCTGCAGTTGACCACGTGGTCCCGGAGCCCGGGGTGAGCCTGCTGACCGCGTTTGAGCAGTGGCGCGAGTGGGCGGACAGCAAGTCTTGCTGTGACTACTCCCTTCATGTGGACGTGACCGAGTGGCACAAAGGAGTGCAGGAGGAGATGGAGGCTCTGGTCAAGGACCACGGTGAGCACTGACCAGATACTGAGCACAGCAGCCTGTCTGCTTTAGTCTGTGAAGAAACGTCTACAAACTTCTCTCTGTCTCTCAAATACAAAGCTCCTTTCTTGATTGTCTCTTGCTTGGGCTGCGTTCCGCTGTTTCCATGGCAGGGTGTGAATGAAGCAGGTTCTGTAATGCCCACGATTCTCTCTTCCTGTTCAGGTGTCAACTCTTTCCTGGTCTACATGGCTTACAAGGATGTGTTCCAGCTCTCTGACTCCCAGGTGAGGAGGAGACACAAGGGACTGTTTACACTGTGAGCGTTTCATGTCTGTGTAATGACTTTAGCAAGGACTCTGCCGGTCATCTCATTGTGCACACACTGACTCAAAACTGCTGTGAGAATCTGGAATTTCTAAATCTGGGACGGTGGCTTGAAACCTGGTTCCCGGAGATCTAGTTTGAGGCAACGTTGCTGTGTTGAAACCTAGTCTCCTGAAACCAAGTTCCAAGCCACAAACTGTGTGTTCCCTCAGCTTTACTTTAACTAAAGAGGGAGCAGACTTGCTCTTGCCTGTACAATTGCAAGCAAAACAAGCCTCCCAGGTTTGGAGTCGGCTGTAAAAACACGAGGCATGAAAATTGCTTCAGACTTTGGGTGCAGTGTTAAAACTGTCAGCCAGGGGGGACAGAGACAGTGTGCTGTCCACTCCGCTCCCGTTGCCCCCAACCTGTCCCTCTGCAGCGCCTGCATAGTGGAGTCTCGGTCTCCATGTCCTCCTGTCTCCCTAATGCTGCTCTCTCTCTCTGCCCTGCAGATCTATGAGGTGCTGAGTGTGATTCGGGACCTGGGTGCGGTGGCACAGGTCCATGCGGAGAACGGAGATATCATCGCTGAGGTAACACACTCCTGTTATTAATAATAATAATAATAATAATAATAATAATATAATAATAATAATAATAATAATAATAATACATGTAGCCTTATTTCCAAAGTAATAGAGTCCACCTAGTGGTGAGGTAATAAATAGGTTTAACACCCTGCCCCCCTCCCACTTGCAGGAGCAGCGTCGAATCCTGGAACTGGGGATCACAGGACCAGAGGGACACGTGTTGAGCCGGCCAGAGGAGGTAAGGGCATCTGAGGCTGAAATCACCAAGGGAGTCGGGTATGCCATGCTGTACCAGGCTATCGGAAACGGGGGTCTTGCAGAGATAGCTTCGTTCAAGATAAGCCACGTCAGATCTGAAACGCATCATTATATGCAGTGCAGATGTGAATGGTGCTGGTGTTGTATGTGTGTTTGCAGGTAGAGGCAGAGGCAGTGAACCGCTCTGTAACAATCGCTAACCAGACCAACTGCCCGCTGTACATCACCAAGGTAATGAGCAAGAGCGCCGCTGACATCATTGCCCTCGCCAGGAAGAAAGGTAGGCATGCCGTTACTAGCCCTTTCACTCCAGAGCTGTAGAACCCAAACCCTTGGGATGATCCAGTCTGAAAAGGCAATAACAGCGCCAGCTTTAGGCACCGCTGCGCTATTGATTGCAAATTAAGGTTCGTTTCTAGACGAGCTGAAAATAAACATCCTAAACTGATTTAGTCTTGTACTGAAAGGAAGCGTTTGCAGTGTCTGAATGCATTGTATCCCACTGTGATGGAACACATGCTGGAAAATCCATTTCAAATGTGAAATAAATAAATTGCACCCCCCAAATGAAATAGTTAATGAACCGCACGTCTGCCTGGTGACTTTTTTTTTTAACCCAGCGAAACACGGTTGTTTCCCCACTCAGGTTCTGTGGTTTATGGAGAGCCCATCTCTGCCAGCCTGGGTACCGATGGATCGCACTACTGGAGCAAAAACTGGGCGAAAGCGGCTGCCTTCGTCACCTCTCCCCCGCTGAGCCCGGACCCCACCACCCCTGACTATCTCAACTCCCTTCTGTCCTGGTGTGTACCTCCCCCAGCTCCCCCGTTCACCAGCCCTGCCCCGCTCCACCAGCTGAGGAACACTGAGGTCTAATCTGTTGATCCACACAGTGGCAGATCTATGTACTGACACCATGTAAATATGGCATTGGGACTTGCTTTTATAAGCACAGTGACACTTGAGAGACTCACAGGCTGTTGAAGTGTGATGTTGGTTTTCTTAGTGTCCTGCTCTATCCATGATGTAGAGTTGACCATGTTTTTAGATCCTCTGTCATTTGGATCAGTTGAGTCGACCCCACTGGTTGCAAGCTGGTCTCAGAGGCTGCCTGTCTCTGTGTCTGTCTCTTTTGGTAAAACTGGCTTCAATGGATGGACAGCGATAACGACACTGAAGCATCAGCCAGCCTAGTGTGTCAGAAAGGTTTTTATTTTGGTACCAAGAGTTATTTTATGTAACCTTTAAGATTAAAGATTGTGCATTAACAGATTCAAGAGAAAATAGAAACACACAGACATAGCGTCTCGCACTTTCCTTCGTTTGCTGCTGCAAAGATTTTTTTTTTCATGAAATGGAATGTACAAACTGTCTCCTCCCTGCAGCGGAGACCTGCAGGTGACTGGCAGTGCCCACTGCACCTTCAACACTGCCCAGCGCGCTGTGGGCAAGGACTGCTTCACCCTGATCCCCGAGGGAACCAACGGGACAGAGGAGAGGCTCTCTCTCGTGTGGGACAAGGCCGTGGTAAGAGGACACTCTCAAAGCTGATTGGTTAGGAGTGTGCTGATTGGTTAGGAGTGTGCTGATTTTTTTTACATGGCATATGTTCTTGTAATTGGAAGATCAAAGGGTTGGCTCAACTCCTCCTTCCACTCTTGCTTCCTGCTGTAGGTGACGGGGAAGATGGACGAGAACCAGTTTGTGGCCGTGACCAGCACCAACGCAGCCAAGATCTTCAACCTGTACCCACGCAAGGGGCGCATCGCTGTGGGCTCCGACGCAGACCTGGTCATCTGGGACCCCGACTGCATGAAGACCATCTCCGCCAAGAACCACAACCTGGTACGCTGGGGGTGCTGAGGGGTTTGGCAGTGCAGCCAGGGGCACTGTTTGAAAGAGAGTCATTCCATTCCATCACTGTCCCGGGGTCTGTCTTGGCTTTGCATCACCCTCTATATAGAATGAACTAATATTTTTAAATTACGTCTCAATCCTAAAATTCTAGGTGATGCAAAACTTGCGGCCAGAGCTGTGTAATGTAAAATCCAGTCTGCTGTGAGCCCCTTGCTGTTGTCAGCCTCGTTGTGCCTCCCTCTCTCCCCAGGCGGTGGAGTACAATATCTTCGAGGGGACAGAGGTGCGCGGAGCCCCCCTGGTTGTGATCAGCCAGGGGAAGATGGTGCTGGAGGAGGGGACCCTGCACACCGTCGAGGGGACCGGCCGCTACATCCCCCGCAAACCCTTCCCGGACTACGTGTACAAGAGGATAAAGGCTCGCAGCAGGGTGAGTGAGGGTGTGCCTGCACAGCCTGGGCACATGGAGAGGACACGCCAGGTTCTGCACGGGCAACAGAACAATACTCAGTGAGTGAGGAGAGACACAGAGGGGAGTCTGTCCCAAGTCTTTACTCACAGATTCATTTTGTTTGAGTTATCTATAAAAGGACCATTGCGTTATCTGTTTGTACCCGGAGTAACTGTTTACCTGTGATACATTTCACGCATGTTCTGGTTTTAGGAATTAAACGTTGCTGTTGCTTTTTTGAGGCGCTCTCATTTCAGAGAGGGGCAGCATGCTGTAAATGTGCTGTGTGCTCGGTGCTTTTGATTGGTCTGTGTGCTGTTGAATAACCTCTCCTGTCTGCTGTTCCCAGCTGGCTGAGCTGAGAGGGGTACCCCGCGGCCTGTACGACGGGCCGGTCTGCGAAGTCTCTGGAACCCCCAAAACCATGACCCCTGCGTCCTCCACCAAAACCTCCCCTGCCAAGCAGCAGTCGGGCCAGTCATTGCGCAACCTGCACCAGTCCGGGTTCAGCCTTTCCGGTGAGTTTCCAGAACACAGACCCCGTGCGGGGAGCCGGGCTGGTGAGCGCAGACCCCGTGCGGGGAGCCGGACTGGGGAGCATCCCGTCCCGTTCCTGAGAGCACAGACCCTGATTGCTGGGAAAGAAAGGCTTTGAAAAAGGAAGTGACACATTTCGTGTGTCTTTCTTTCAGGAGCCCAGGTCGACGACAACATTCCCAGACGCACCACCCAGCGCATTGTGGCTCCCCCGGGGGGGCGGGCCAACATCACCAACCTTGGCTAAACCAGCTCCTATTGGCCGACTGGGGGTGGAGAGGCGGGGTCCAGCCCTAATCAGTGTTGAGCCTGTGACCCTCACTACCAACAGACAGGCTCAACAGCGCCCCCTATCTCCCTTCCCTAAACCACCTTCCCACCCAACACAGACACCCACTATCTCACAGTGAAGCCTCATAAACACTACACTCCATGTTCTGGCACTCAAGACTGCAGTATTATTATTATTATTATTAGGGTTTTATACTGTGTTACCTACCTGCCATCTCCATCGTTGTTTTTAAAAGGAAGATTAAAGTGAATTGACCCTGAGCTGTTAATAATAACAACAAGAAATCATTACAGGAAAACAGTGGGAGGAATTCTGTAGATGTTTTTTGTTCAGAAGGTTTTTTCTTTCTTTTTTTTTTTTTTAAATGTCTTTAATTCTCATTTCATCATCGCTTGACATTTCAAAAGGTAAAAATGGCAGCTTGATAGGAAAAAAAAATTCTTCTTCTGATTTTGTTTTTTGTTGTAAAACATTAAAACGGTGTCTCGATGAAGTTAAAGATCTCTGTCCTCATTCAAAAAGGCTACAACACCGAGCCATTATTATTATTATTATTATTATTATTTTATTTTTTTTAAATGCTATTTGGTTTACTGAACAGATATCGTGTAGCAGATTGAGAAAACGTTATTAAACGCTTTGATTTGCTGGAGCGGTGGAAGAGGGGTAGAGGGGAAGAGATGGGAAGCCCAGCCCAGCCCAGCCCAGCCCAGCCTAGCCCAGCTTAGCCCAGTTTAGCCCAGCTCATGGAGAGAGCAGAGGGGGCGAGGCTCAGCGGAGGAGGTTCTGTGGTTTCAATGTTCTCTGCAGGTGTTCTACCAATAAATGGATTACCAATCCACTCATAAAAAAAAAAATAACTTCGCCTTTTTTGTTATCATTTTTAACATGATACATTAAATATATCCTAATATAATAGTCGAGTGCACAGCCTAGCAGCGAGCGAGATTTCAAACGCGTGAACACGGCCAGATGGAAATGGGGGTGCGGATTCGACGGGGGTCGGTTTTTACACCAAATGTGTCTTAACAGTATTACATTCAAAAAGCATTTGCGGGCTTGAGTTGCAGTCCTGACAGCTGTGCGTGTTTTAGTTTGATGCGGGCAGTGAATGCACATGTTTTGTGGAAGGGGAAGAGGATACGCTGCGAGCTTTGGAAAGCTTTCCCGTGACGCGCAGCGCAGTATTCTGCAGATTCACTTCACTCTTCCTTTTTCCACACACATTGACGCTTTAGCTTTGTGACATTTTCTTTCTTTGTTTTTGCAATGCTGAATTTGTACCCTGACATTTCCACGGAGTCTCTGGGCAATGCTTGTTAAAGACCCTGTTCTTTGGAGACTTGAGGTAATGTGTTACTTTTTCCAAACTTTTTTTTTTTTGGCCTGCTCGCTACCCTGGTAACAGTAGCGCTCGAACCACAGTTGCCATAACAACTGGCCTGGCTCTAGTGTTTGTCATGACAACGGAGCTGGAGCGGAAGTTGTCCTAGCATCAAATTTAGGTTTGTATTGCCAGATTAACAGATGAATGAGGAGTGGAAATGGCAAATAAAGCTGGACCCCCCCCCCCCCCACCATCCTCGAACTGCAGAGTTTTTATAACCCTTTCCCTGACAAGTTAGTGAATAATTCACATAGTGAATCCAGCATTTATGGGAATGTAATTGCTTAATTTAATTTAATTTAATTCAGAAGCAGACTCTTCTATCCCATCTCTGTTTTTTGCAGTCTGCAGTGCGCCCCCTTTTGCACCCCCTCTTTCCGCGCAGACTGGACGGTTCTCTGTAACCCGCCCTCCCTCACAGCCCTGAGACGGATCCCTTTCCTCCTGAGCTCGCTGAGACAGGCTCCTATATTTCATGCTAATGTGTGGTGTAAGCTAAGTGGAGAACGAGAGTCCTTAGTGTGTGTTTTTAAAACGTTTTTATTTTCAAAGTGAAAATGCGGATGGCATTTGTTCATAGGCTAAATGTTTCGAGGGCGATGGTATCTCGCCAGAAAGAAGGCAGTTCATGGTTAATTAATTTAAAAATATATACAATAAATAAAACAGTGAATAAAAAAGAGCATTTTTTTTTGTTAATTTCTTTGAAGATTAAGCTAATCTCGTATTACTTTGACTTGTTAAAGGCATTTTACAGAACGTTTAAAAGGGACCGAGAACATAGAACTGCAAACACAAGTCAAAAAGGGAGTTAGAAAGGCCAAGAGAGAGAGAGAGACAGAAATGAACATTACTAAGGGGGCTGAAACCAATTCCTAAAAGATTTTTCAGTATTATAACAGCAAGAGAACATTCAAAGAGGAGGTAACACTACATACACCTAACAGCTGGACCTGCAGACGGGATGTGCGCTGCGCTTGCTGCAGTGTTGCGCCCGCACGCTGCCAGCAGAGGGCAGTATGCAGCAATGAGACTCTACAGGAATGCATCAGCCTTTCAAGCCGCACTGTTCGCGTTGATGGTGTGTGATGGTTGATATTTCATCACCACCAACGCAACGCTTTTACAAATACACCCCCTTTCTTTTCAACACGATTCCAACGTTAAATAAACGCAGCGCAACACTCATCGCTGTCATCGAGACTGGCTCTATTCTCCCCTCTTTCACAGTCAAGCTACAGCAGAGAGTCCTGGTACAAAATCTAAAGAGATTCCCATTAAGACAGGCATCATCACGGGCAATAGCAGACACGTTAATCCAGTTAAAGGACAAAAACTACAGCGACACACTTTATTTTGCACCCGCTGGTTCGTGTTCAGCTGGAATCGTGGGCTGAAGCAGAAACAAACATCTTCATTTTACTGTTCTGGGGAACAGCTGCTATTGAGTGTTTACTGCCTGCATGTGCACCAGACACCCAGCAGGGGGAGCCATGCACTGAAAAATCAACGGGCAGTTTGCAGACCTCGCGTCATCATGCACAGAGAGGGGCTCCAGGATCTCTGCACAGGAAGCATTTGTCTCAGTGTGGGACAGGGCTAGCCTAACAACCTGCTGCGAAGCGACCCTTAGAAAGCTTTATATATATTCAGCTTTAATGAAAACAACGAAAGGGGTTTAGGTCAGTTTAATCACTTATCTGCACGGCAGTATAACTTTATAACCCTATTAAAAAACAAACATAACAACCACCTAGCAATCAGAATGCAATCCTGGAAATTTTTCCTCAAAAACTGCGTCTCGGCCTAGCACAGAGTGGCATCCTGGGATTAACCTTTGTGAGCCAGGGTCGAGTTTCTGTTTGGGGGGTGGGGGGGGTAGCTTTCTGTTTGTAAAGCGCATCTTGCATAGCCAAAGCTTTTAAAATCATGAGAATGCATGTATAATATGGGGGATTTTGCACAGACCACACTATAGATTTAGAAGGCAACTCAAGAGGCATCCAGGGAGGGGCAGCATGAGGCTGGACTGAGCGGCTCTCCAATGGGACTGGCTGGGAATCGGCCTGGAGGCTTTCCTTCATACCAGCATTGCACAAAAATCTCACAATTCATTTCATTTAACTTGTGCGTGTGTCAGTGTGAGTGTGTCAGTGTGCTCTGGCTAATGAGATGGAATGAGAGAGCACTTTATCAATTAGCTGCTTCATGATGTTTGCATGAGAGTGGTATAGAGTGCAACGTCTTTCAGAGATAATGACTGGAGCTGCATGCTTTGTGTTTATCCCACAGACTATCTATAGCTCTCTGGAATGACAAACGCGACTCTATGAATAAAGCGTGGAGTCTGATGGAGGTAAAGTCAGCAGGGTGGGATCGCTGCCCACTTTCTCCTTTCAGCCAGATGCAGGTTGGCTGCACTTTAGTGAATGTTCAGCGTTTTCTTTGAATTTTTTATCTCTTTGCCTTTCCAGAGCTTGAGCAGAGGTTTCATTGTGTGACAGGCACTGTCCAGGTCTACCCTTCATTATATTGAGCTGTATCCCTGCCTGTTAAAACTGGGGCGTGGGACACAGACTCAGGCTCTTAAAATATCTTCTTGTTTTACTCAAACACATGACATAAAAACACACAGGTAGTACAACATTTAAACTGGAAACCATTGCCTGACGTGCCCAGATCACTGGGAGCGTCACTCTGACAGCTGCTTTCCCAGACTGGGAGCACTGGGAGTGGGAACTGGGGGTGCAGGACAGCCCGTACAGCACACAGATATTTTATTTTATAGTATGTTATAGAAGGTGAAAACATCTGTCCACTTCAGTACCAACGTTTTCTGAAACATTATCAAAATATATAGGCTGAATAAATTGATTTTAAACTTCTCTTTTAACATTATACTCAAGGGTCATTTGATACATTGAACACATAATTTGAAATCCACATTTGTGGAGTCAGGGCTTCAAAGGGAGACAGACGATAAAGTCCCATATTTGCATCAGAAATAAATCCTTCTTCTACATTCCCAATCCATGAGAAAAATAATCCTTTGGGCATTCATTTTGAATCCAGTCTGATTATGAAAAGGAAAAGATTGGATTCATTTTCAAATCCCAGCCATTTTGACAGGTATATTATTCATTGAGTGCAGGGCGTGTCTCACAGTTGAAAGCGATGTCGTCTTGTGCAATTTGAACGAGAGGAATACAAAGCAAGGCTGAGCTCAAACTGTGCAAAATGATCAACATACAAAGAAATACAAAGGCTGTACTCTGCTATTGTTTTTCAAACTTCAGGATGGTGTCACCTATACACAAGAGCAGATGAAATCCTTTCCAGTGACTGGCTGAGCTCTCACGCAGTAAGTGATTTACAATGTGAGGAATCGCTCTGTATGAATGGAAGAGCAGCTGTTGAAATGGCACGACCAACATAGAGAAGTAGAACTTAACATCAAACAAGACTTTCAGAGCTGTGTGCACACTCCACACATCCATCCCCACATCCCAGCCCCCATCCTGAACAAACTGCCAAGGAATCCAAGGTCACATTTTTACATTCATGTCTTTGACTAAAATAAACCCTGTGCAAGGACACAAAGTGTTTTTTTTTTTTTTTCCGTTTAGCATCGGCTTTGAGTTGTATTGTCTGTGTGAATATTCAAACTGTCAGTGCACATCACAATAAAACATGAATTACTGCACACAGGGGCAGCCTCGGAGCTCTTAGAAGCAAGAGAGAAATAAAATACTGACTCGGAACAAAAAAACCCCACTGCCCCCTCCTTCCTCCCTGCAGCTCTGCTGCTTCAGCAGTTAGACATGTTCACATTCCTCTCATAAGATTTGCATTCGTCTTTGCATAGGCTTCAAGATAACACTTACAAATCAGTTACCGCAGTCAGTTTGCATACTAGTTACACTGTGCCTTTACCATGGTTTGCCACGCTTATGCAGTATGCTTTACCATACCTCACTGGGCTGTATCTATCTTTACCGTGCTTGTCTACAATACTGTGCAATGCTTTTATTGAGGGACACTTTTCTAAAGGAAGGCATTTGGTGTTGCTCATAGTTCTGTCTGCCTGGGCTTCAATGCTGTGCTTCCCATTCCCGTGTGCAAAGCAGTGACATCATAACAGGAATTCTAGAACACAGTCAGAACTGTGAGCTCAGCTAGCTGTGGGAGGAGTTAGGAGACGGATGAGCCACGCCCACTCTGGAGAGGACCGGGGCCAGTGCTGTACAGAAATCCTCACTTACAAGAGAGTCCTGTCCCACAGTATTCAGTGAACTGCAGACTCTGGAAATGCTTTCTTTCCCCCTCAGTTTGCTTGAGTAACACCAGGGGTCTGATGAGCACACCAGTCCCATTGAGAAGCGGCTCTGGGAAGGTCTCCAGTTCCTTCTTTGTTCCAGGATCTTGTAGTTCAGAGTGCGCTGAGTCAGGGCTAGGTCCAGGATCCCTGGTCGCTGTGGTTACACAGCCTCCCCATTCTCGCACAGCGAAAGCTTGTGCACCTTGATGACAGGCAGGGGGCTCAGCCTGAGTGGCGGGGGTGTGGTTTCCGTGGCAACGCAGCAGCAAGCTTGCAGCAGGCTCTTACTGTGCACGCAGGCGGCCGTGGCCCCGCAGCACGAACGATCCCCCAGCCCCAGCCCCGGGAACCCCTTCCACTCCGCGCTGCCCCCTCCCTGGGACAGCTGGCAGGACACTGGCCTGGAGTCCCTGTGTCCCTCCGGGAGCCCCAGCGGGGGTGTCTTGGGGCCCGGACCCCCGTTCAGCACGTTCTGGAAGGCCTTCTTGAACTCCTGGCTGGAGCAAGGGTAGATGATGGGGTTGATGCAGCTGTTGAAGTATCCGAGCCAGAACGTGATTTTGAAGACGGTCTCCGAGGGGCGGTAAGCAGGGAAAATAGACCCTGGAAATGAAAACAAACATGTTTACAATAAAGAAGAGGCGAGACAGCAAGATGAACCCATAATGAACCGAGAACTCAGTCAGTCTCTCTCACTCTCTCTGTGTCTGTCTGTCTGTCTCTCCCTCTCTCTCCCTCTCCCCCTCTCTCTGTCTCCCTCCCCCTCTCTCTATGCCTCTCTCTCTCAGTCTCTGATTTATGGAGATGGGAGCTGTGTGTGGTGGAAGCGCATGAATGATAATAAGTATAATAAATAAAGCTAATGATCTGTGATACAGCGTGAACGTGACTGAGGCAGAATGCTCTCGCTCGCTCACTGTGTGTGTGCGTGCGCGTGTGCGTGTGCGTGTCTGACTGAATTCAGAAAGGAAAGGGTAGCTGCACTGATCCTTAACCCTGGGAACGTGTTGTTCATTTACTCTCATCCATAACTATAAAACACTCTGTAGAACTCTAGTTCAGAAACTCTAAAAGAACTGTAACAAATTCAGTGACAAATGTTCCAATGCTTGCTGCAAGAGGCTGTGTGTTCTTGTTGGGTAAGCGTTATTCTCCTGAACAATTCCGCTGTGCCATTATGTGAATCAGTTTTTTTTATTCAGATTTCAAACACAGATCTGTCAAAAATCCACTTACAAGAGAGACATGCTGGCGTGAACCAATGGCAAACAACGCAGCATTGTTTCTGAGCTCTTGGTTGAAAGAGTTTGGCTTGGAAAAAAGAAAGTTGTCCGAGTTTGCCCTGTACGTGCTGGCTCAGACTCATCAGCTTGTCAGCACGCTGGCCGTGAATCAATGCAGACAAATGACTTCTCAAACACTGACACACTGTGCTTGTATTTTGTGAGGAAGCACAGGCTGCACTGGGACTCCTGTCTCAGCTCCACTGTGTGTTCTACTGTACCTCCATATACAGCACAGTGTCTCGTGTGTTCATACCACCCTGATACCACTGTGGCGCCATTCTGCCAGTGGCTGCTTCAGCCCTTGTGCTACCATTGCCCCTTAGTGCAGAACTGTAGTGCTACCATTGCGTTGCTATTAAAGATCAGAGCGGTGATTGAAAGTGACCCCTACAGGTCAGATGGAGACAAGTCAAGCTGAGCTCTCTTAAAGGGCTGGTGGAAACGGTAAGGTGGCATTGCAAACTGGGGGTACAGTACATTATCGGGTGCTGCAAATAGAAATGAATGAATCAAATCAATGAAAGCCAGGGAGGGACTCACCAATGGGCAGTACGATGAAGAAAGGTAGCCAGCAGAGGATGAAGCAGCCCATCACGATGCCCAGGGTCTTGGCGGCCTTCTTCTGGTGCGAGAACTTGAGCAGGCGGATGGAGAAGTGGGTGCGGCTCTTCAGGGCCTCGTCGCTGGGGGGGGTGACAGTGTTCCCCCGGTGGATGCGCAGGGTCACCTCCTCTACCGCGCAGCCCGCTCTCTCCGTCTTCACCCCGGACCACAGCACGCGCGTCTCCCGCTTGGCCACCACGTACACCCGGCAGTACATCACCAGGATGACGATGAGCGGCACGTAGAAGGAGCCGAACGCAGAGAAGATGGCGTAGCCGGGCTCCTCCGTGATCTTACACACGCTCTCGTCCTCCGGCTCTGGCTCCTTCCATCCGAAGAGGGGCCCGATGGAGATGGTGATGGACAGAGCCCAGAGCCCCAGCAGCACCAGGAGCCCGCGACGCTCCGTCATGATGGTGGGGTAGCGCAGCGGGTAGCTGACCCCCACGTAGCGGTCCACGGAGATCACGCACAGGCTCATGATGGAGGCGGTGCTGCACAGCACGTCCACCGCTGCCCAGATGTTGCAGAAGATCCTGCCGAAGACCCAGCGGCCCAGGATCTCGAAGGTGGCAGAGAAGGGCAGCACAACGGAGCTGAGCAGTAGGTCGGCCACCGCCAGGTTCACGATGAAGTAGTGAGTGACCGTCTGCAGGTGGCGGTGGCAGACCACCGACAGGATGACCAAGATGTTCCCCAGGATCCCGAACATGATGAAGACCCCTAGAATCAGCCCCAGGGTCAGAGCCTTCGTGAGGTCCACCCCCGCACCCGCAGTCTGAGTGCAGTTGGAACAGTTGGAGAGGATCCCAGGAGGAGCGGTTTCCAAAAGCAGGACCATCGCTCCGCAGAAAACCGCAGGAATACGGGGGAGGTATTTTTTAAAAATTCACATGAGGTTTAACGTAGAAAGTGGTCGTAATTTATCTTCTCCCGCCACTTTTTCAATGGGCTGCTCTCAAGATATTTTTTGTTTGTTTTTCTTAAGTGGAGTAAAAGGAAATTAAGCATGTTCCGTCATAAAAAAAAAGCTTGGCAGGGTCTTATGGCAAATAGTTCTAGTGGAAAGGGCATGTTGAGTGCATCTTCTGACACGCAAAGGGGTTTTTTATTACTGTGGGAACAGGAGGGTTTTGCAATACTGCAAAAACGATCTCTCCAGTCCAGCTGTATGACAAAAAACAGCCCGCTCTGTTCTGAAATATAAGAAGAAAATACAAAAAATAAATTAATCATGTCAAGGTGACGTTGTGGGATTCACCATGTCAAGGTTGAGGCTTGCTAGAATAGCAACAGACATTAACTTTGAAACACACATTACAGATCCACAGAAGCATTTCTATTTTAAACCTTCATCCCTATCCCTCAAACAATTCTGAATTGGGAAATACTAATAGGATCATAGAAATTTTAATGACAAACAGTTTGACGTTTTCTAAAAGTGATCTTTTACTGCATTCTTGCAGTAATTTACTTCTCTGTCTGCACTGTCATTAAGAAGATTTCTTTTAAAATACCCCCCCCCCCCAAGCATATTTGATTCCAGGATCATAATAATCACATTTTCTTTTAAGCATGACTTAGTTGGACACAATTCACCCTGCTTTTATCGTGCTTGCCCATGGTTTTGCCATTACTCTGTTCGTTCTCCATACTCTGTTACACTCTCATGCTTTATTACAGATTTGCTTTACGTCCTTGCTTGGGTAGGCTGTGCAGCTCTTCAGAAACTCAGCAGTAGTTTTGAAGTCTCAGGGGTTTATCCCAGTCAATAAATGAATTTTGAAATGTCGAGATAGACACCTCCTCACCAGTTTGTAGTTCCCTGGTAGATCAAACCCACTGCAGCTCAGCTCAGCGTTTGTTTTTCTGCTAGGAGAGACCTGGAGGGGGGTGGAGGGTAATATGCTGCAGTCCACAGATACTGCAAACATACACTGTATAGATACACTGTAAGACTGCTCATTAAAATGTTTATTTGAAGATGGGATGCTGTTCAGGGATACCAGCATGAGCAATGGGGTCTTTGCCGTCAAATTCTGCATGTATTTTGCAGCAGTCCCAATGATTATGCATACCCCCGCCAAGGAATATAAAGAACACATTACGAGTGCCTGCGACACCACCAGCATTCACAAATTCACTGAATCTGAAATATCTGCTTGTAACAAATACAGGGCAATCCCCCCCCTCCCTGTAGGGTCATTGAAAAAAAAAAACATCTGACCTGAAAACCATTCCTTCTGCTTGTCTCTGAAAGGCTGTGATCAATGTGACGGGCGAGGAGAAGGAGGAAGGGCCGAAACGTGTGTTTACTTGACTTACAGGCTAAATTTTAAACGCTGTGCTCTGATTCGTTCAGTGTAGGCTTGTCCTCTCCTCACATGCTAGTGCGTGAAAGTGGATGATTCTTGCTTGGGTCTGACTGGCTTTGATCATTATTGATTGTTTTTGAAGTTCTGGATTAAATGCTTTCTGGTACAATGGGCTTGTTTACCACGTTTATCCCAAACAGTAACGATACACTTTTGTGGCAGAGCAGGGCTCTGCCCTTGGAAATACTGGCAGGGATGGAGTTAAATTCTCCCTGCCCAGGTTGATTGCCCCAGGTGGGAGCAATCAACTAATGTAATTAATCAATTATTTAGTTGATTGCTCCCACCTGGGGCAATCAACCTGGGCAGGGAGGAGAATTTAACTCCATCCCTGCCAGTATTTCCAAGGGCAGAGCCCTGCTCTGCCACAACTTTGTATTCAACAAAGTAAACGAATTTCCTGTGAAGACCGCGGCAGTACAAAGGTATTGAAGTGTGTGTCTGAGCTGGGCTGCCTCTGGGAATGTATGAGCAATCTTCACGCTGACAGCAGAGAGAATGGCTTTCAGCTTCATAACAAACACAATAAATGAACCAATAAATAACGCTGTCAGCTTTCCAGGAAAAAAAACACACAATGCGAAAAAAGCTCTTAATAAACGCAGTCAACTGCAAACGCTAAAGAATAAGAGCCTGGAGTAGAACAGAATAACTTGGGAATAACAATGGGATTGTGAAACCAGTGCTTTCTCCCCTAAACAAGACCCCTGCAGAATCTGTCCACATGGCTGCTAATCCACTGCAGTCCCCTATGAGCACCAGACAGACAGGGTGCTGCGGTATCAGGGCAGCTGGACTGTGCAAGATGTGCTTCAAATTGTACTGCTGGTCATGCTGTGGTCAGGAACCTGCTCTGATACGATGGCATTATGAGGGTCTCCGAGTCTTGCAGCTCTGTTCAGAACCTGCCATTGTGATGTCATTAACCCCAGAAGCCCCCTCCCCAAGGGTAGACCAATCACTGCCTGGCAGTAACAGACTGAATCTGCGCTGGTCTGTTTACTGTTCCGAACACTATTTTTAGCCCGTTCAATTACTATTGGTCACTGCAGTAGCCTATAGACTAAAAATAATTGTTGTGTGCTGTACTTATAGCTTTACCTACTATGTCAATGGGACAGATATCAGATGTGTATATTTCCTCTGCATGTTTTAATACCCGTTGTGTGCTTGATCACACTGATAACCTCTCCTGGGCAGCAGCGATGGTAGCTTGTGTGTTCAGCTTCAGAGTGACACAGCGGCTCGACTACAACATCGATAATCGCACCATACGAAATGACTGCTATTATTTTTGAGGTGAAAAAGATTGAAGGCTATATTAATACAGGCTGATCTCATAAATATTGCTTCTATGTAGACGCAGCAATAACAGATGGCTTTTAAAACCTGCAGCAAACTGATAACAAAAAAAAGACAATTTTCTCCCCCTAGACTCAGATGTGCATGGAGACTGAAGTGAAGGCTCTATAAGGACAGATTCATGTCACTGACAGGGAGTCCAGCTGGTAATCACTGAGCGAGGCTCACGTAGTCCTGCGGAACAATTTAAACACCTGGCAGATTCTGCTGCCTGTAAACCACTGTTGCACGGGCACTAAAGCCATCGCAGTGACTGGCTGTGAGGCACTACCATGGTCTGAATCTCTGTGATAACGAGCTGAACGTGGTTTGGCTGTGATGTAATACACCAAGCATGGACAGACCTTGGAGGAAACGAACATGCTACCTGCTCACGGTGCAGCTTAGTCTGAACACAATACAAGAGCCCCTTCTGTTGGCAGTGCTATGCCAGGTGCTTCAATGTGCTTTTAAATAAGATAATGCACTGCTCGGACGAGGACTGGAGCTGGGAGAGGGCACGGTGCCCCCAGCACCATGTCTGATTCATTGCAGCCTTTGTGTTATTATTGTGTGGTTAAATACCCCCAATAGGGGGTCATTGAAGAGCTGTATAGAGCTGTATTTAATCAATAGATGGGGGCTCTGACATACAGCTCAGTGAAAGCCCCAGAGCTCTGCTGGTGAAGTAATGAGAAGCAGCAATATTGTGGGAACATGTCTTTGGACATTATCCACCTAGGTTTTTTTTTGTCATGGTGTTTTGCTTTAATTTTAGCTGATTTTCTCCCCCAGTTTAGAATGGCTATCCCAGCGATTAGCTCCAGAGAAGTGAAGGTCAGTGGGCGTCCTGCGATCCCATGAGCAAGCCAATTACACCCAGGATATCTGCTTCAGCTCAATGCAAATGGGGGAGGGAGTTAAAACGGTTCACAGAATTCCTGGCAGACAGAATTAACTGCACATAGTTATAAATAAAAGCAAATCTCAGTATTGTGAAAAGGTCTCTTCTTTCTCTGAAATGAATGCTCACTGGCGCGCCTGCATTAAGAGGTCTTCTCTGTATGGCAATGTCAGATATGCGTGTTCATGTGTGAGGGGAGTGGAGAAGCTCGTCAAAGATTCAATACAATAGACGAGTGGAGCAAGCGACGCCAGATAAAAAGTGAACGGTCTCAGCTCATCAGACTGGGCATGCAGTTTCTTTCAGTTTGCCATGACTATCGACTGCATTAAAAAGACTCTAATGTTTTTTGCAGTGTCCCCATTGATTGCTTTTTTTGTCGGTTCTTCTGTGAAAATGTCATAATAGAGATTAATAGAGACTAACATCCCTAAAGATTGAAGCAAGAAGATTAAAATAAATATCCAAATAATAATTATCAAAAACATAGAAAACTATACAGATACGCAGACAGATTTGTTTTCTTCAGAAAACGACAAAAAGAAAGAAAAGTAATTCAAACAGATTGACTGATCGTACAGAGCTCTACAGAGAGCGAGGATTCTGACATTGAAGGACATGCATGTTAAATGTATTGTATTCATATTAAATGTATTGTATTCATATTAAATGTATTGTATTCATATTAAACGTATTGTATTCATATTAAATGTATTGTATTCATATTAAATGATGTCATAATGATGAATTAACAGCATTTCAGTTTGCAATGCTGTCTGTTCCTAGAGAGCATAGTAAATGAAACCAATACAACCTATGAAAAACACAAAAATGCGAATATACATGGTTTCAGATTTAAAAAATAATAATAATAATAATAATAATAATAATAATAATAATAATAATAATAATAATAATAATACACATTTGCTTTTACTGTGCATTTATGTCATTCTCAATGGCTGTCTTTGCCGTGCATTACAGTATAATTCATTTCGGTAATAAGAGCGCTTCATTCTAAATGCCACTTGTTATAATATAACGGCTTCCCGGACCGGATGCGACCGTTCATGACATTCAATAAAACCCCACGAAGATTGCCAAACAAAATCCCGTCGCTCCAGAGCGCAATCCCTGTCAGTGCCGCGTTTCATTTCAGCGCTCCAGCGTCCAGAATCCCTGGCCGGCGATTGCAATGACCTCCGACCCCTCTAATTAGCACACGGTGTCTCTCTAATTCAAAACTGCACTAATGATTTACTGTTTCCAGCGCACTGGCATTACAGGAGGGGCACTAAGCGCTATTGCATGTGAAAAGAAAAACAGGCTGACCTGTTTCAACAGTTACAGCTAGGAACAAACTACTGAGGGATGCTCTTGAGATCCTAAATTAACCTGGCGCTGGATTCACACGGACAACACAGAACTTCATCGAGAAAGGCAGCGAAAAACTACAACAGTCATACGCTGCCAGTACCTGCTTTCCCTCAGAAAGGAGAATCTAAATCGATACAAAGTAGCTCAATATACTTTAGCAACTGGGAATTTGAACATCTACTGGCTGAGCTTCTCGACCTGTTATTTGTATAGTATTTACGGCCATATACAGACTGAAGTACCACAGTCCAGCTCTGAGAACCAGTATGGTCCCCTGGCCATCTGAAGCGCTCCTTCCACGCGTGGAATTACCACGACAGAGAGTTCGTACTGCAGTTCATATTTTAAAAAGAGTTTGCATATACATGATCAACACTGGAAGACATATTGCGAGTACTTAACGCACCTACCTGTGAGCCGCGTTGTGTCAGCGCCCCTGCCAGCAATGAAGCCCCCTCGGCGTTTCACAATGCAGGTATCAGCAAACGTTGTTTCTTTCTGAACAGCAGCAGCGTGCTGTCAAAACAAAGGACAAGAAATACGTTCCTCACAGTGAAATAGAAGAGTCAAGCGCGGGTTAGGTCTCCGAGACGCGCCTGGGGGGTGCTGAGGGTGAATGCCGCTTGTTGCTCTGCGCTCGTCTGCATCTCTGTGCCAGTCGGGTTGAAATCTGACTCCTCTCTGCTCTTGGAAACGCGAAGGTCCCGTCGTTCGTGTCTCTCACAAAGAAACTCCGTTCTGAAAGGCTAATTGGAAGTGACTCACTTCTCTCTCTCTCTCTCTCTCTCTCTCTCTCTCTCTCTCTCTCTCTCTCTCTCTCTCTCTCTCTCTCTCTCTCTCTCTCTCCACGCATCTCCACGTACTGTGCTCTACCTCCAGCACATTCCCTCAGGAAAGCATAGTAAACACTATGCGCCCCTGTATAGCAAGTGCACACACACCCACCACTCACCATTCATTTAAAACATCAATACGTAACAATAACTCTTCTTTCTATACGGTGCTTTGGTTTGCAGTAAGCCAGAGTTAAGCGTTCTTTTAATCGTCATTTATTATTGTTTAACAAAGCCGTCAGCATATTTAGGTAGTGAGCCAGCCTGAGCATGCTGACTAATATAAAAATGACCACTTGAGGCGCTATGTATACAAGTTTAATAGGCGTGAGTACGAGGCGTCAGTACAATTATTGAATTGAAACAATAATTGTACTCAAACTCTACTCTGGAGCGGAGTAACCTCACTGCAGGAGTGCAATCACATCCCCACTCTCTGTGCAGCTCAAGAGCAGGCCGTCCCAGTCAAGTAGATCATATAGATCCATATATATATACATTGAGATATACTCTGTGATAGCGATGCTAGCTGGCTCCTTAGTTGCATTGTTTCTGGTGCTTGTGAAATGAGGGAATCTTGAGCTGGCAGGCGGCAGGCCACAGAGCTTGCACGTCCAGCCTTGGCCTCTTCATTCAGTTCAATGGACCAAGCCAACGGAGAGGACTTTAACACCCACGCCAGAGGTGGATCCGCAGCTGAAAGGCATGAGGAATGAATGAATTAGCCTGGTGTGCCACCTCGCCCCTCACAGTCTGTGTTTTTCACATTTTGCAAACAGCCGCCTGGATCTGTGCCGGATGGAGGCATTTACAAATTACAAGACCGGCATCCACTTGGCCTGATTTGTATTCTGTTTCATTAAAACAGGGCTCCACAAGTACACTTTATTTTCTATATTTAGCCCCTGTTTTTGTGAATGATGTTGTGAGTCACCATCTCCGGTCTCACCTCAAAGGCTCAATGGAGCGTGCCCAGGCAGAGATATGAGCCTTCTGTAAGGTGGGAGGAGGGGGGGGGGCATCTGAGAAATTGAGCCTTTTAAAGATAGTCACCGCTGGCTTGTTAGCCCGCTGGCACGAGGCATCAGCATTTCACAAGCATTTCTCTGTGAGCTGTAAAAAAAAAATAAAGCAATTACAGTCAAACTCAATTTCAATTTCCATTCGTCTCATCTGAAGACACTTCTTTGTGGGGATTGATAAATAATGACTCCGCCTGCTTTATCTCTGTGCTGTTGTGGCACTAAAGTACCCTCAGATATCACTGGCATTGCTGTTTTATTAGTTCCCTCTTACAATGGTGTTGGCTCTCATTCTGAGTGGTACTGGGTTGCCAGAGTTGAAAAGTAATGCTGTCACGTGAATGAGGAAGGCTGTTCATTTAGGGTTCTCCAGACAAGCTCAAAGGCAGGTAGAGGTGATTTAAATAACTGAAGGAACGCAAAGCCACTTTGTGGCTTGGAACTTGGTTTCAGGAGATTAGGTTTCAGGCCACTTTGCGGCACACCAGGGGAGACTTGGGGGTTTGATACAGCAAACCTCAAACTGGGTCTCCTGGAACCAGGTTTCAAGCCGCTGTTCCTGAAACAGTGGCTTTGCGTTCCCTCAGCTTTAGACACCAGACTCTAAGGATTCCAGCAATTAACTTGGGAGATTATTGTTGAAATCCTTCGAACCGCCAGCTGCCAGTCTTGTCCTTTACAGCAGTGAGTCGAGGAGAGAAGAATTTTAATTAAACAGAAAACAGCGTTCTTTGGAGATCTCCTGCCGGGGGTGAGCGGAGCTGCTGTGAAAGGTCTCGCCCTCCCAGGATCGATCAGAACTCAGCCTGCGCTAGCAAGGCAGCGATGTCTCTCGCGAGGTTCAACTTGTGTCATCTACTTGTTCTGAATTTTTAATTTCCTCCCGGTCTAAAGGCAGTGGTAACAAATGTACAGGGATCTGATCTTTGGAAATGGTGATATAACCACCTCTTTCACTTTATCTAAACTTCATCTAAATCGTTCGGTAGGACTTTGTCTCTAATTACTGTGCATTTACATAGACTTGCACATCATTACAATGTTATTATACACATTTACAATGTACTTAACGTGGAAATATGTACACTTGTATCAGAAAAGGGTTAGGGTTAGGGTTAGGGTTAGGGTTAGGGTTAGGGTTAGGGTTAGGGGGGATTAGGTTAAGGGTTAGGATTGTAATTAACTATAATAACATTGTAATTGTGTGTATCTACTATGTAGTAAATAGATAGTAATTAGAGACACTTCTGTAATTGTTAGCTATGTTTCAGTCCAATTTCTTAAGGCTTGATGTTAATCAATAAAACCCTATCCAAACTAATCTAATCTGACACTCTGATCTGCTCAGAAAGGATTTCCAAATAAGAATTGAATTAAACTTCTTACCGCTGTTAAGCCTTTCCAGTGGACGAATCGATTACCTGCTGTTTAACATTGTGTGTGTCTGTGTGTGTGTGTGTGTGTGTGTGTGTGTGTGAGCGTGTGTGTGTGTGTGTGTGTGTGGGTGTGTGTGTGTGTGTGTGTGTGTGTGTGTGTGTGTGTGTGTGTGTGTGTGTGTGTGTGTGTGTGTGTGTGTGTGTGTGTGTGTGTGTGTGTGTGTGTGTGTGTGTGTGTGTGTGTGTGTGTGTGTGTGTGTGTGTGTGTGTGTGTGTGTGTGTGTGTGTGTGTGTGTGTGTGTGTGTGTGTGTGTGTGTGTGTGTGTGTGTGTGTGTGTGTGTGTGTGTGTGTGTGTGTGTGTGTGTGTGTGTGTGTGTGTGTGTGTGTGTGTGTGTGTGTGTGTGTGTGTGTGTGTGTGTCTGTGTGTGTGTGTGTGTGTGCGTGTGTGTGTCTGTGTGTGTGTGTGTGTGTGTGTGTGTGTGTGTGTGTGTGTGTGTGTGTGTGTGTGTGTGTGTGTGTGTGTGTGTGTGTGTGTGTGTGTGTGTGTGTGTGTGTGTGTGTGTGTGTGTGTGTGTGTGTGTGTGTGTGTGTGTGTGTGTGTGTGTGTGTGTGTGTGTGTGTGTGTGTGTGTGTGTGTGTGTGTGTGTGTGTGTATGAGTGTGTGTGAGTGTTTGTGAGCGTGAGCATGTGTGTGTATGTGGGTGAGTGTGTATGTGGGTGAGTGTGTGTCTGTGTGTGTGTGTGTGTGTGTGTGTGTGTGTGTGTGTGTGTGTGTGTGTGTGTGTGTGTGTGTGTGTGTGTGTGTGTGTGTGTGTGTGTGTGTGTGTGTGTGTGTGTGTGTGTGTGTGTGTGTGTGTGTGTGTGTGTGTGTGTGTGTGTGTGTGTGTAATTATTTTAACATCATGTAATCAAAGAAACTACTAAAATCATAATGCAGACGTCTACATTAATAGTAGTACAGTATTTCATGTTAGATTTTGAAATGCCACATTTTTTAATTTTTTCACTGTATGGAAAACCACAAAGCGGTGAGTAATTCAATATGTTAGGTTTACATTATTCAACAGGTTTCATTCGACTTTAATTAAGAAATAATAGTTAACCCTATTGGGTGATGCAAAACCTTCGGCCATAGCTGTACAGTGCTGAGCCTTCACAGTATCGCACTGTATAAAGAGGCTGGAGGGGAGTTTGAGTTCAGCCTTCTCACAACAATGCCAGTGCTAGTTTAATGAGGCCATGCTGCCTTATTCCTGCTGTATAAAGGGCTGCCTTATCAGGATGGAGTTGTGTAATAAAAAGCTCTTGAACTGGAGTCCCTGTTTCCCATCTCCCCAGCCAAGACCCCCAAACCCATCTTTAGTCGTAATGAACGTAGACGTGAAGCTGCAAGGTGAGTGGAGCTAAGCAACGTGTTTCAGATAATGGACATCTCTCTCCTGCCTTTGAGCCGTGACTCTTTATCACCACTTCATCAGCATGGCTGCGATCGACAAAGAGCCAAGTGGGTTGGTAATGGTGATGTGTTAGCGAGGCTGCAGACACACACACACACACACACACACACATACACACATACACACAGATGCACACACACTCACACACACACACACACACACACACACTGCTGTCACAGCCCCTCCGCCTGTCTGACACGCCGATTCATTCAGCCCTACATTTTGCTTGTTCGCTTTGTTTTTTGTTTTGTGGAAAAAAAAACCCACACAAAAAAAATCCCAACTGAAGACATCTTCCTCGGGGGCTGCAAGCACAGATTGATCAAAATAATTCATTTCCGATGACAGCAGAGAAATTGAGCCGTCCTGCTTTTATCGGTAAATAGCCATCGCAGACTTTACCAGGCACAGAGAAATATGTTACAAAACAACGTCTGTGACAACTAGCTTAAATTTTAATCCTGACCCTGACCCACAGCACAGATACCAGAGCAGATCCCTGTGCAGTGGCCCTGGCTCTGCTAATGTATCACGCATGTAACTGAAATGCTGCATCACTGTTGTGTTTTGCATATTGCAATACGCATTGAAAATAAATGCTTAAAATAACAATAGACACTGCCAGTTTCCAGCCAATAACATTTTGATTTTCAGGCACTACCTTGGCAGGTCGCACCGTAGGGTTACACTGCTTAAATAATTCAATTGTGGAATCTTTTCTCAAGCCCAGACAAGGGCAGAGTTAGGAAGCAGGGCTAACTTGGGGGTCTAACATAGGCTGTGTTTGGAAGAGCTAACAGAACCAGTCAGGAGACACAATGCAAAACAGCCAGCTGGCACCCGATAAGCGCCTGCAGGAAACAGCCCCCCTGCCCGCTAGCTGAAAATCTCTACATTTCAAAAAGCATGTTCTACTGCTGATTAAACAGCTAATTAAGTAAGTTGCACTGAAGCAGCGATGGCTTGGAAAGGGCACGTCAACACGACCCCCAGGCCCTGATCCGAACAGCAAGGCTTGTTTAAACACGACCCCACAGTGACACAGCCTTCACAGACACGGCTTTGTAACAAGACCTGAGTGGGGAAATGAACACGGCTCTCAATGCTTATTACATCACCATGCCATTGATGGAACCAAACCCTGCAGACAACACCGCCCGGCCACCTTCTTAGCACCTGTACCTAATCTCAGGCTGGGACGCTGTTAGTCCTGATCAAAGCACTCCACAAGGTGTCTCAAGAGATCCATTAACATTTCAGACTTGAAAAGCCTCTCTAGCTGTCTTTTCCAGCTGTCTGTCACTAACTGTTTTTGTGGCCTCTCTTGGCTTTCCCTTTGTCATCGCCATTGTAACATAAGTTCTGATTGGCTGAGAGATCCTCAGCAGTCTATAGCCGATGTGAAGGACTGTCCTACTACACAAAGGGTGGGCAGGTGGGGGGTGGTGGGGATTATGCATGTTGTTTTTCCAACACATGTAATGTTTATCTCATTAGTCTGCTTCAGCACACTTCAATAGAGCTGAATGAATATGGCGATGTGAATGAAGGCATTTTGAAAGGTCACGAGTATATTGGAGTTTTATAAATAGACAGGAGCCTTTATAAGAGAACTACGGGGCTGGCTGGCTCTAGCACAGCATTGAATAATGTATCGTTTCTGAGGCTGCAAACTTATTGTCCTGAGAGACAGACTCTGCAGTTTGAAGTGACAATGCCACGTCCAGGGTAGTGTCCGGACTCCCAGCGAGGCGTGCGCGGCCGAATGCTCCTGATATTCTCATTTCAACGCCTCCACCTTCGCGTCTCTCATCAGCGAAGAAGCCATCGATCACAGCTTCCCGACCGCTCTGTCATGAACACAAACACAACCAGCAAGGATGAAACCCGCAAGGAGGAACGAAAGGACGCGGCTGTCTGACTCTGAAACTACACAAGTGTGAAATCTTTTTGCGGCAATTAAAACAAAGCTGCTGTCAGACCGCTTTACCTTTCGATCAGTTAGTCCGGGAGAGACAGAACACGGCCGCTGTGTAGCATTCGTAGTGTATCTGTATCCCTGCCAGGTCCCTTGACTCTGCGAGTTTAAAATCTGAAACTCATTTAGCACCTTTCCATATATTTTTATACTTCAGTTTGGGCGGCTGGCCATTACGTCGCCTGTCACTCAAGACACAGGAAGAATAAAAGTACCCAAATTGTTATCTTGAGTGCCTGTGGCGATCGTCTTCTTATTTCCTTCATGTCCTTTGTCCTCCGTGAGAAGATATATTGTATTGCTCTGCACCATTCAGGCCAAGCTAAACAACATTAACACAGAAGATCCACTGCCTGTCAGCTCTCTTTTCGTTTCCTTCCCTGGCTCGGTGCCCTGACACCCGGATACAATCCCTGGTCCTGCTCGCTCTCATCACAGCAATTCCGTTCAATTGTTTTTATATTGGAGAAATAAATGTCGGAGCTCGGTGCTCACCGTAGCAGAAAATTAACTTGCAAACGGTCACAAATCTCTTTTTTAAATTTCCCTGAGAGCCCAGAGCTGATTAGGCTTCGACTTGTGGGGTCACTAAGCTTCAAATGAAAGGCTGGCAAAGTCTGAAGATGACACAACAAATCCGACTACAGAAAAATTCAAAGAAACGCGTTGGGGTCCCAGTGTTGTACACTAAAGCAGCCCTAGCCAGCAGAGCCATCAGCAGACCACAGCATTACCAGCAATGGCAACACTATGCATTGGGAGCAGATGCTGCACAGTACAACAGCCCTGATACGGCAGCACACGGTCTGGTGCTGATAGAGGACTGCAGGGGATTAGCAGCCATGTGGACTGTGTGCTCACAGCATTGGGATTGGTCAAGATAGGATACCAGTCTTCTACCAATGGAAGCCTCATGCCATTGCAGCTGTGGTCTGCTACCCTTGTAAAGAACCATTGCCTTTGCAGAGCTACTGCCTTGCCCCCTCCCCTATGAGGGACAGTGCTTTCCTAAGTGTCTTGTTTACCCAACTGATTAGAACCCAATTAGGGCTGGTTAATTGGTTGTTTATTAAAGTGCTGATGAATTTGGCTCACATGTTTCTGCACACCGCTGTGCAGCGTGGTTAATATATAACCCCATGGATTTATTCTTAACTGACTATTAGTTACATTAAGAGGGATTCTGACAGCTGGCTTCCACAGCTGTGCCTCCCGCATGCACTGCAGTAGCTTTGGCCCTGCTGGACATACTGACCAATAAGTACAGTCCGCAGCAGAAACAGTGTGTTCATATTCGATGGGACTGTGTGCTAATATTGTCACAGTGTGAGTACACAGGTGTTTTTAATTGTACTTCAAACATTTACAAAAAGTTTTTTAAATATTTAAAAATTGCTGGACCACTTTTTTGGCCATCTTTTTGCCCGTCTCATGGCATCCAGATCTTTTATTAATAAATGAAAGAAATACAGAACCCATTCCCCCCTCAGGTACTCTGAAACACAGCCTTTCTCCAGAGCTCACCGCAATGAGATTTTTCTTCAGCAGTAGAGCTAGTTTGAGTCAGCAATGTCATCAGGAAGCAGTGAAGTAAAAACCTAATAATGAGAGTCTAAGAAAAATGAGATAAATACAGAATTAAATTAAATAAATGGATCTGAAATGAGGTGAAGCCGCGCCGAGCGGAATGCCTAATCAAACGGGTGGAATTGCTAGAGGAGGCGGCTTTCTTTCTCTCCCACGCCCCGGGGCTCCAGGGGTCAGTCAGTGTGGGAGCTCTGTTTATTTCACCTTGCTCAGCCGGCAGCACGCTGCCTCGTGAAACAGAGATGAAATATTAAATAGAAAAAAAGAAACAAGCCATACAAACCAAATCAAAATAAATGCAATTTTACACTCCCCGGTGGATTACAGACACATTTATCAAGTCAATTCCTTCCGTTAAACCACAAGGCAGAGTGATTGTAAAGCATGCTAATACACAACAGCTGACAAGTCATAAAACCCACAGACCCTTCACTGAAAGAACTGAAAAACCAGCCCCAAGAAACCAGAGCTAACAGAAACATTAACAGACCACAGGATTGCCAGCAATGGCAACACAGTGGACTGGGAGCAGGAACTGCACAGTGCAGCGATCCTGACATGCCAGCACACTGTCTGTCTGGTGCTCTTAGGGTACCATGGGAATGCAATGGGTTACCAATTTCTCTTGTGTTTCTAAACCATTGTGATACAATTACCTCACAGTAAAGAACACACATATTGAAATAAAGATAATACTGCTGTTGATGTAGCTGGTGGAATTAACCCCATTTGTACTGCAGAATGTGAGCGACGACAGAACTGAAGAACCCAGGCCTCCAGAGATGAAAGCTAGTCTAGTCCGGGTGGAATAACTCCCTGTGTACTAAGCTAGCCCTCCATACTGAGGTGTGTTCCAAGAGAAATTCCTTGGACACTAAAGCGCTCCTAAAATATCGACTGCCTGCCCCAGACAGACATTCCAGAAACGCTGAATTCCTTCACAGCACTCCCCCACAACTCTGCTTGATTCAGTGCGACCGTCAGAGCAGGCTTGTATTGAGGCCCAGGGATCCTAATTTATTTTATAGCCACGGCGGAAAGCAGAAAATCTCAGTTCAGACTGCAGTGAATTACTGTACTGCTAAGTAAATACAACTCTTGTAACGTCTTGCTGGTTTGTGTAGATGCTGCTTCACCTGGTGGTAGAATACAGGGTAACACCTCACAGTAAGTGTCTCTAACTACAGCACACGTACTGTGTATTGACTATCCTCCACACGGTGGTGCCAGATCTCACAGATCAGGTAAGCAGCAGTAACACTGCACTGGCCAGTAGGGGGCAGCTCTGCTGCAGGACACTCAGGGCTAATAATACTTATATAAAAATCCCTAGTTTTTCCATTTACCAAAAAGATTTGCCTGTGGTTTTCTATAGATTTCTTTGTGCGCGGTATATAACAAATCAATAGAGTTATATTACATAGGATTTTTCAAAAGGGTAATTCTGCCGGTACAGCTTGATTTACACGCAGTCATTCCCATTCACCACCAGATGGAGCCACATCCCAACAAATCCATCCGGTGAAGAGCAGAGTGGCTGTTTCATAACATATGTACTACACAGGTATAAAAAATAAACACAACGATTGTTTTAAATCACAAGAGTTGTCTCGACAAAAACACATGCTCTGTATTGATTTAAAATGATTCATGGGGCTGCACAGTCTCCTTTTAAACAGTACAAACAAAGACTATCAGAACAATCGTCACTACACTTATAGTTTACACTATCGTTCCTGTTCACTCGTATGTATGTTTAATATGTCATGTGATTATCACACAGTTCTGTGACTGTTAGTATGGAAATACATTCACAGTGTGTATTTAAATTTTTTTTCTTGCTTGACAAGATGAACACGTCCCTGCAGGAAAATGATCATTTTATTAATTAACATCCTTCTATTATCAACCCACGACGCCCATATAATCAAAAACAAAGCCCGCAAAACACTATTGTTAGCTACCACTCACAACATTTCATTAAAAATAATAAGAGGTTTTGAAACGATGAGAGAGAGAGAGAAAGAGAGAGAGAGAGGGGGGGGAGGAGACATGGAGGGGGGAGGAAGGAGAGAGGGAGGGAAAGAGTAAAAAACTCATTTACGTTAAATTAACACTGGTAGTTTTACCACAAAAATTGCATTTCTAATAAGAGATCACAACTGACAGTTTCACAAAGACAGAACTTTTTAATAAAAATATATCAGACACAATGTCATTACCGTTTGATAATACTTACTGCAGTTAGCACACTCATAGCGATTCTCATCAGGAAGCTTCCCTGACCCTCTCTCTGTGCTAGAGGTGGGACCGAAGCGACAGGTTCAAACCCGAACCTCACTAGATGGTGTGTTTAATTTTAACTCCTTTGAAAAACACAAGACCTTTCTTTTCATTAACCTTGAATAGTAAAACATTCACCAGAGCTTGTCATTCTCCGGGTCTCCTGGGACCTCTTTGCCTTGTTCCATATAAACAGTGAGGCAAGAAAACGGTAGATAACAGCCCTTACCAATCTGCAAGCAGATGAATCATTTAATCTGTAAATACGTGTCTCCTTTCATCAGCGCTTGCAATTCAGCGGGTAGCTCTTTACATGTTACAAAAATCAAAGGGCCAAACTCACTCGAACCCAGCTTCTCTTGATCTGTAGACAGCTGTTCTGAAGACACACAGCAAACCTCAGCAGAGTGTCAACCTGCATCAAATTCATTGGGTTTGAGGTGTATGTGAAAACTTGCAATCAGATCTGCAGCTGGCTCTCAGACTGATTAATGAGCTGGCTCTCAGATCCCCAGTACAGCACTGAGTTCTATATACTAGACTGTATTGAATTAGCTAGATCTCAGATCCCCAGTACAGCACTATCCAATGCTGGCTGTATCATTACAGTGAGCTGATCGCTCTGTCCAGCACTGACCGTATCATTAAAATGGCTGTATCATCCTTTCAGCTGAGCGCTCTGAGAATCCACAGCCTCAGCCAACTCAGTAATCCAATTATCTGGTCGCTCTCTCACGGACGCAGCGACAGCATGTCCTGTCAGCTCAGTCCCAGAGCAGGCCAGCTGATTGGAAACATTCACAGACATCCATGCTCCACTGTCTCTCTCGCTCTCTGCCTCTCCATTCACTTCCTATAGGCACATTGGGAATGACCAAGAACTGATAGTATTACCAGAAATCACAAACCCTGCAATACATCCCTTGGGTCACAATCTCCATGAAAGTGCCTCTAATCCCTGTGTATCTATGTGGTAGTTACTTAGTAAATGCATGTGTGCTTACAGATCATTACAATGTGATTATGCGCAGTTACAAAGTACATCTTTTATATGATCTATATAAGTACACGATTGAATCAGAAAAAGGAACTTTGTCTTCTTTTTGGAAAGCACTCGTTCTTTATTTCATTCAGTTCTAACCACATAATACTGAGCGCCCTGCCATCAGACTGCTCAAATGCAATGGCTGTTGAGGATATCAGCTTTCAAAGATTTACTTGGATTTAATGTGCAAGGCAGTTTTATAGTTTCCCACATCCTAGTCCAATAGTTTTACTATGCAGTTTACCATCAGTTACTATGGTTTTCCACAGTTTACCATTATTACCGTTTACCACAGTTTACCATCGTTTACCACTGTTTACCACAGTTTACCATTGTTTACCACTGTTTACCACAGTTTACCATTGTTTACCGTGGTTTGGCATTTTTTTTATCATCCCAAATATTTACCATGCCTCTCTGTTTTGTAATGTTTTATAACTATGGTGAACTTTTGTTATTATTATTATCAGTATTTGTTAATTTGACAGACTTTATCCAAGGTGACTTACAGGTGTTACAGGGTTACAATGCAAAACCATATTTAAATACAGTACAGTTTACAGTAAATGCACATTATACTACTAAAACACAATAGAAGATCAAATGCGTTCGGATTAAAACAATTGAGTTCTGCAGTGACATCATGGCAGTGCAACAGTGAAAGGATTGTGCTTCAGCTGAGGATCCAGTAACGAGGTCCTGAGGTCAGGTGAGTCCAGAAGGGAAATCATCCTTACCTGGCTCTGAGTCTTGCTGGGCGGGGCTCTGTGCAGATGGCAGAAATCTTTTACTAACCCCCCTGGCTCCCGGCAGGTTCTGATCAGTGTGCCCGTACGAGAACGTGCCTGGGACGCCAGATGATGAATGGGGGGCTCACACAGCGCTGTCACTCCAGCTGGTTCACTAATGAGAAATATGCTTCGCTACAAGATGACACGGGCTGATTTAAAAGGAGCTGCACTTGCCGGCATGCTAGCCACGAACACCTTTGCCTCACAGGCAGGGTATGCATTGCCAGGACCATGCAGCCGGTTTAATTGAAGAGTTGAATAATATATGAGCTAGTTTCTCATAGAGGACGCTTCTGGAGCCCTGCACAGCACAACACGGTTTACCGAGCTCCGCGATGCGGCTCTTTGGAAAGATCCCACTTTGTGTTTTTATCAGGTTTGGAAAGACTGCAAGGACAATCTGCATTCTTGAGCAGAAACAACGACAACTCAAAACAGCATATCTGTGTTTCAACATGCAGCTTCTAACAATGCATAATAAATTTCATTGCATAATACATGATAGTAGCATAATACATAAAACAGTACACTAAATACAGTGGGAAGTGCAGAATACACGAAATAGTACCCTAACAACTGTATCAGAAAAGGGTTAGGGTTAGGGTTAGATTTTGGGTTAGAGTTAGATTATGCTTAGGTATAGGAATAAGGTTTGGGTAAATACATAATAATAATACAAATGAAGTACATTGTAACTGTGCATAATAACGTTGTGATCACGTGTAAACACGCGTGTATTTACTGAGTTACTCCTCAGTAAATGCACGCATGCTATTGGAAATGGTATTCACCCGTTAGGCTTGTGGCTATGCACCTAGCTGTACTTAAAAAAATGCAAAAACGACTTTATTTTAATGCAAAAACTAGAACTGGGAGAATAACAGCGAGAAGCGAATCTTTTTCAAACCCTTTCCAGGTGCCGCACTCCTGAAGGCAGCCTTGCAGCCCTGGCAATTTTCTAATTTGCAGGTTCGGATTATTCAGTAGGCAGTAGTAATTGCGAGGCTGGATTATTCAAAGCGGGGCTCCGCTCCTGTGACACAGCGACAGCCTTTTTAATGAGGGTGTTCAGAGTGTCTGCGCCAGTCCCGCGGACACAATTAGCTGCTCAGCGGCGGCGCGCTCCGGGGATTACAGGCGACTTTGATGCAATCACAACGTTGGTTTGTCTATGCTGAGTGTAAATCTGTGCTACCCCTGTCTTGCTGTAACGGGTCTCTTCCTCGCTGCCGGTGAGTTAATAATACATATGTTAGAACACGATCTCTCCACTAAGAGCTGTCTCTTTCAGTTGAATGGAAAGACCGTATAGTTAGCGGTTCATGTCCAGCCCACGCCTCTTCATTCAATTCAATGGGCTGAGATGCCCGTGCGTTGCAGTCCGCACACACAGAAGAGCTTCGAAAAGTTGAGGAACGCAGGGAGTTTACAACAACTTCCCATTATCCCACCACAGCGCTATACAGCTATGTAAGGATACTGCATGATTGTGCACTTGCAGATTTCAAGTTAGCGAGAACATTTTAGAACTAACTTGAACTCTGCAACTGTTTAAGAGCTCAAAACAATTACAAAGGTCTAATTTAGCAAATGATCTGTTCAATGAAGGGTCTAGTTCAGTGACTGAGAGCTCGGCTGGAATGGCAGACACAGCGGGGGTCCCCAGGACTAGGGTTGGAAACTACTGTGTCAAAAAGTGCTTTGAGATGAAAAGGCACTATATAACTGAAATAAAGAAAATTGAAATTGAAACAGTAGACTGTAGCAAATGCATAGTAAAATGGCGGGAAAGGCGTGGGAGAGGGAAACCGAACATTTACTGTATAAATGTACAGTTCAAAATTACCAGGCAAAGTTACTGTGCCAATTTACTGTGCTATTTATCTGCCTGGACACTACAATTCCCAGATTAAAGTGTTGAGGCAGATAAGCAATGAAGTGTACACTATATCCAGGCTGAAGGCTTTGCTCGATGCCTGGTAGACGATGCTCCTGTGTCCAGGACCCCCGAAGTCACCGAGGGAGAAAGTGCTTTTTCTGTGTTTGGTGTTTTCTCTCACACAGCAGGCTCCCTCTCCACAAGAACCGATTCAACAAATTACCAGCAGTGTTTCATTTTTAGGAAGTGACAGGGCGAAGCAGGGGGCCCTGCTCTGAGATTAATTAGGAAACAGCGCCTCTACAGAAACGAATCCCCTGATCCTCTTCATCTGGGAGCACAGTGGCTCGATTCTTCACATTCCCGAATGTTTCCCCTTAATCAGTCCCTTGTTTAATGGTGATGGCACTCAGCACCACGGGGCAAAGCAAGAGGGATCGTCTGGAATATTAAACACAGTTTACTGCAGAGAGGAAGCGTTCAGAAGTGTGCCAGTTCACTAACAGCTATTACTGAGTGACATTCCAAACCAATGCACTGACTGTACTGTCTAAGGAGCAATGCTATCAGCTGCAAGGGGACCAGATCTGCCATTGGTAGAATGGGAAATGACATCACACTGGCTTGAAAATGCAACGACACTGAAGACAGAGTGTGGAAGGGTGTCTGGAGAACTGTACAGTGTGTTGTTTGTTCCCAATCCATTGTGCTGCCATGGCTGGTGATACTGTGGTCTGTTATGGTTCTGCTAGCTGGGGTTCCTGCAGGGTAATGGATGAGGATAGGATCCCAGTGGGATGAGTCTAACTTTCCTGTCAATGTAGACAATGGTATGCTGGTTGGGAGCTAAGTCATGTGATGTGTCACTTGACTGACTCGCCTGTGTTTAAGGCCTAGAACAGATAGCTGCTAATGAAATCTTAAAGGGAGGGAGTGGATGTTGAGATTAGCGTCTGACTCTCGGTTCTGCTTTCGTATGCGTGTAATCGAAGCAGCGCGGGAGCAAATCACTCCTATCAGGCAGCTCTGATTGCACGCTGTTATTAATTCCCCCTGAATTCCCGATCCAGACTGCAGACAGGTGCTCCAGTCTGCCCCATGTCAATGCTAACGAATTGCTGCAGCCTGCCGCTCTGAGCCTGCGTCTTTGAGGCTGAGTTTCACGCTTTCAAACAACGTGACGGTTAATCTTGTCAGACAGCCGTTGACAGGGAGCCGGTCGGGTATGAGAGCCGTTGACCGGGCTGTCTGTCCTGACAAGGATCCTTACCGCACTGTGAGAAACAAGGTGTGGATAGCTATTTCCTAGTCTCTCGTCACGTGTCTTGCATGCACTCTGTTCTGCATTAGCGGCATGTGCACCCCCCTTGGACCAGAGCTAAGAAAGCACAGTGAAAGTCTTCTGCACCAAGTTTTCGTTCTGCGCCTCTGAGAAATACACACAGCGATCTGTAAAAATTGACAGTCAGTTCTGTAGCACTCTCGTGTATTTTCTTGTTTCTAGAAGTCTAGTGCATTTTCTACAGCAGGTGATTCTTTGTGGAGGTATATCTGAGAGTAGGAAGGGTTAAGCCTGTAATTTTTCCTTAGAAAACTGCTCTCCCAGCAAAGCCCCTCCACACCTGTTTCCTGCTGCCATGCCTTGTCAACGTTATCAACACAGAAGCGGGAGCGATTTCTTAATTGAAATGATATTTAAGGAACAGCCTGTTGAGGAGGCTGGATTGATTGAAGAGGAGATGATTCTGTTTACAGCAGTCTGCTGATTCGCAGTGTGGTTGCCTGGGTGCTGCTGCCGTATTGAAGGGGTCTGCAGGCTAGCCTTACTTAAACCATTCGACACATCTGCAGTTCTCATTCGCCCCGAAGTGTAAACAGCCCTGTAAAGGAAAAGGGAAGAAGGATAACTTGATACTTTGTTCCGCTTTCCTTTAGTTTTCCTGCCTGTCAGTCACTATCTCTGCAGTTTCCTGTTTTGTAACGCTGTGTTGCTGGGCAGATTTGAGTTTTTTCTTCAAATCGCTGTAATAAATCAAATGTTCAAGAGCCCTTCCGAGGAGAGCAGGAGGGCTGTAAACACGCTGGAGGTTTTAGAAGGCCTATAAACGGAGTGACCTTTGTGAGGTTTATAACACGGCTGAACCCTTCTCTGTTTTACTGCTGTTATAATGGACTTCAAGACATATAATGCCCTACAGACTGTATATCTTTAATGATAATTGGGTTTCTCTTAGAGGTGTTTAAAATGACTCTAAGGCTTGGCGCTGCAGATCAGCATAGTGAGAGTGCAAAGGTTCTCCACACAGTCCTTTCAAAGCTCCTAAAGATCGTGATCATTCCTCTGCCTGCGTGAGGGGAGTTCTGTGCTTATTTTAAGCAGCATGCCTCCCCCAGCTCTGGTCTCCTGTGAGGTGTTTTGTTTCTTCAAATCTTTTTATCCCTGAATTCCTTTTTTCATTTCTCCCAGCGCTGATTCAAATTGCTCTTTATTGATCTGTTCGCTCTTTGAAGCGATGTGCGCTCCACTACCCGTTCACATGCTGCTTGCCTCTTTCTTTCTTTCTTTCTTTCTCTGGCTGACAATCATTCATTAATAAGAGGCTGTTTCGTAGCTTCGATCAGGATTACTTTTCAAGGTTGAGCATAATTGATGTCATCATTTGCGTTGGTATCAGAGTGGCGATGCACCAGCCCAGGAGCAGAATTCTCTGATCTGACACAGACACTCACACACACTCACACGCTCACACACATTCTCACACACCCACACTCACATGCTCACGTATACACACACACACACACACACACACACACACACACACACACACACACACACACACACGCAGTTCTGTATTGATTGTCTATGATTGGTTTCACAAGCCTCTCATTCAGCCTCTGTCACCGGCCACTGTTTCCAATTAGTGAGACCCAACAAATCAGAGCCGGTCCTCTTCCGCATGACGGATGGGAGATATGACAGCCAGCCTCTTGATTCCTCTGTTTTTCAATTTGAAGCAGCAAAGAAATTCTCATTGCTCGTTTACACTGCCTGTCGACACGGCAGCGCTGACAAAGCCATTCAAAACCCTTTTCTTCTCTTATCAATATCAAGGCCTGTGTTCACCAGTTTGCTGGACTGAAGATTTTATTTGAAATGTAACCACACCAGAGATTAACATGATTACAGCTCTCCAAAGAAGATCACACATCTGACCTGTTTTGCCCTTTTCTTAGCTCCAGTCGGTCTGACATTCGCAGTATTTTCATTTCAAACCGAGATTTCTGGTTCAATTAACCCTAACCCTTTTCTGATACAATTGTGTTCTTAGATATGTCGTGCAAGAAAATGTACACATTCCGTACATTGTAACAATGCATAGTAACATTGTAACTGTGTGTAAGTCCACATGGGTTTACTAAGAGCTACTATGTAAATACACAGGAATTGGAGACACTTCGTTTAGAGTGGGACCCATCTCAGTACTTCCTAGGTCACGTCACTTACCCTTGGGTCAAACGCTTGTTATTGGCTGATAGCATTTCAGCCAATAGGGGAAGCAGCTGGTTGGTTAGTAAGAAGACATTATGATGTAATCAGAAATGACAATAGATAATCACACAGGACACACATTATAGGATACTAAACAGATAAGAAACGGAAGATTGGGGAAATATAGAGGATTTAAAAGCTTGACGGTTATAGCCAGAAAGGACAGGGTGCGCGTTCTGAATCAGCCACAAGTAGGCAGAATGATCGGGGGAGATTATAGGAGAGATAATCCGAGTCACAGCAGGTGGGAATGGATTTAAATTACAGTAATAATCCAAACAACAACAACAACAACAACAAAAAAAGATCTTTTCATCTTCCTCCGTTTGAAGTGAATCCGGGTTTTTGGAAGCGAGCCCAGAAAGATGGCAGGATGTTTAGTGAAAGGGTTTAAAGAGCCTACCTGCTGTTGCGCTTAATAAGGCTGTGAAAATAAGTGACAGTGCGGGGGCGCTTTAAAAGACCCCCCGCAGCAATGGCTTTGCATTACTTAAAAAAAATAATCCTTAGTGACCGATATGAACGGCTCCGAGCCAGGGAGATAAGCAGAGCTGACGTGAGCGGGTTACACAACAACAAACACTGCCGGAAATAAACTGTTTGCAATCTGAGACTTTCCTCCTGCATGAAAACCCATTGTGCCTGGCTTGGAAATGATCTGCCGGGAATTAGCATTTGAAATGCTGCCCCGTTCTCTTCTTCGACTTCTAGAAAGCACGTTTCCAGTTATTAGTCCCCAGCCTCTCCCCGGCACAGCGATGAGCGATTGGGGGGGGGGGGGGGGGACACACGCATCAGTGAGACAGCCAGCCTGCAACGTGTTTGAATTGAGGACGTGACCAGTCCCCAGTGATTAACTAGGAGGTGGAAATCTGCAGTGAACTGCGCTCTCCGGAGACACTTTTCTTTTTGGGAAAGGAAGCAGCTGCCAACAGAGCGCCTGCTATCCGTCAGATCTACTCTTGCCCATTGTGACGGTTCTCTGCTGTATAGCTCAGTTCTATTCCAGACAGAGAATAGATTATTAATTAATGTGCCATTTAGCAGATGCTTTTATCCAAAGCGATTTACAGACACTAGGGGGTGAATCTGCTGCTGCAGAGTCACTTCCACTAGGACCTCGCTCGTTTTACATCTCATCTGAAGGGACAGAGCACAGGGGGTTAAATGACTTGCAGAAGGTCACACACACAGTGAGTCCATGGCTGAGAGGGGATTAGAGCCGGGGAACTCCTGGTATCAAGCCCTCTTCTTAACCACTGGACCGCCAAGAATCGGTCGTGCGAAGGAGGACAGTCGTGCTGCAGAGGGCCGGCGTTTTAAGATCCCTGAAACACATTCGCTCGAAACACATACTGTAATCAGTGTGGAATTAGCTGAACAATAACAGTGGAGAGCTGTGCATGGGCTGATCAGGCACAGCAAGGACAAGTAATCACAGAAATGGATTAGCATCCTGTCGCTGGATTAGTGTGAAGTCAGCAGGCGAAGAAACTTCAGGCTGCATAACGCAGGTGCAGTACTGGAATTGTCACATTATGGTCAATCATATAGGCTTTGAAGTGACCGTGGTTTTACACGTATAAATGAAATATCTTCCATCCACATAGTGTACATGGTACAGAACAGAAAGACTTCAATTTTTAAAGTGAGCAGGAGGCAATTATGAAGCGTTTGTGATACTGACTGAAGTGCAGATTGAGGGAGAGTTGGGGGCTGTGTTACAGTATAGAGGGGTACAGATTGAGGGAGAGTTGGGGGCTGTGTTACAGTATAGAGGGGTACAGATTGAGGGAGAGTTGGGGGCTGTGTTACAGTATAGAGGGGTACAGATTGAGGGAGAGTTGGGGGCTGTGTTACAGTATAGAGGGGTACAGATTGAGGGAGAGTTGGGGGCTGTGTTACAGTATAGAGGGGTACAGATTGAGGGAGAGTTGGGGGCTGTGTTACAGTATAGAGGGGTACAGATTGAGGGAGAGTTGGGGGCTGTGTTACAGTATAGAGGGGTACAGGAGGGAGAGTACAGATTGAGGGAGAGAGTGGGGGTACAAAGATATACTGCAGCTTATGTTTTTGAAAAGCTTTTCTTCCTCTGATATGATTTCAGAGCATACATAGCTTTGTATTCGAGACCAAGACTCAGAATTCAAAAAACAGCCCGCAGGCTGCCAGCTCTTCCTGGGAAAAGAGATGAAGAAAAATAAAAATCAGTGTTGAAGCCGAGACAGCAATCTGAGGGGTCAGAGGGTTCGAAGGGGGGGGAGATCGATAGCCTGCAGAAATTGCCATGTTGATAAGTCCTCCCTGTTAGTGCAGAGTGAAGTGGAGGTCTGGGAGGAAACCTCTTTATTTATATACCTGGCAAGCCTTCGCAGATTAAATTGGACTTGAATCTGTAAGCGGAGATTGAATATCAGAGCAGAAAAGATAAGGAAACCCACTGGGCTGTCCATGTGCTGTCTGCCGCTGTACTGACCTTCCTCACCAAAATACACACTGCTGCTTTACAAGTTTAGAGCTCATTAGTCCCAGGGCTCTCTCAATAAAATAAGAGACTATGTAAATACCAGCACCAAACTCCTTTCCTTTGTGATCGGAGCAGCTGGATTGAAAGCCAGGTCTCCAGCCTCCTGTCTGCGTCTCAATCTCCAAATGGCTCTGTCTTCAATGAGCCTGATCGTTTCAGGCAGGATAAACTCCGCAGCCTGGGGATTTCAAAACCGTCAGCCTGGAACAGGAGGTGAGAAGATGGAGCCCAACTGCTCCCGTTCCCCTTCGTCAACCTGCTCAAGAAGAAAGCGCATAGCTTCACCTGGTCTCACTGGGTTCGAAGCACAGTGTTTCAAGATGTGCAAAGTTCTAGGCAGGAAACTTGGAATACTCCTGCAGAAATGATCATTCGATTGACCCGGAAAATCATCAGCTAACGATTGTACTTAGGAGGCGAATCTCACATTGACGCCCACCTTTAATCAGTGGCACCTAACAGAAGCCAGGTTAAGTTTAACCCTCTGGTCACATTTCACATGAAGTGTCTCTAATTACTGTGTGTTTACATGGTAGTTACTTAGTAAATACATGTGTGCATACACATGATTACAATGTTACCCTGCATAGTTACAAGGTACTTAATGTGCAATCTTTTAGCACAATATATGTATGTGCATAATTATATCAGTAAGGGTTAGGGTTAGGGCTAGGGTTAGGGTTAGGGATAAAGTTACGATTAGGGTTAGGGCTAGGTTTAGGGATAGAGTTAGGTTTATGGTTAGGGTTATCTTGTGGAAAAGGATCTTAGGAGAGAGAAGCTTTAAATACATTTAAACAGCTGGGTCAAGGAGGGATTCAGCAGCATGACACCCCCTTCCTCCCTCCCTCCCTGCCTTCCCATCTCCCTGCATCCCCCTCCCTACAGCAGAGAACAAGCAAGATCTGTTCCAGTGTGCACAGGACAGCTTGATTTATGATCTCGCAGCACAGCACACAGCGCCTCTCTCAGCACGCTGCTAAACTTCTTCGCTGTTAAACTTCTGTTCAACTGCAGCTTAAAACTCCAAAACGTTTTCACTCCTCGCCAAGGGATCAGGAACAGCAAGCAAGCTAAGCTTTTAGCAAACACATTTTCCTGAGTTAAAGAAACTTCTCACTTTGCAGGCTTTGCTTTCAGGGTCATTTAATCTCTTCTCTGGGGTCGAAGCACATTACTTTCTGTGAAAGCATGTCTGGAATCGCTGGGGTTGTGTGAGGTGGGCGGGATATCTTGGTTAAATTGGACTCTTGAGTATTAGAGTGGTCTAACTAAACCAACTTTTATTTGTTCTTTTAAAACCCAATTAAAATCCATCCTATTCAGCCAACTCACTATCTGAGAGCTGGTTACCGAGTCAGCGTGCCTAATATACTAAACAAGGACACTTAAAAAAGGAGGAGGCTGCTTCCATCATCCAACACCCTTCACAGCATGACCTCTCTGCTCCCTGCTCAGAGGAGGCTGCTTCAGGCATCCAACACCCTTCACAGCATGACCTCCCTGCTCCCTGCTCAGAGGAGGCTGCTTCCATCATCCAACACCCTTCACAGCATGACCTCTCTGCTCCCTGCTCAGAGGAGGCTGCTTCAGGCATCCAACACCCTTCACAGCATGACCTCTCTGCTCCCTGCTCAGAGGAGGCTGCTTCAGGCATCCAACGCCCTTCACAGCATGACCTCCCTGCTCCCTGCTCAGAGGAGGCTGCTTCCATCATCCAACACCCTTCACAGCATGACCTCCCTGCTCCCTGCTCAGAGGAGGCTGCTTCCATCATCCAACACCCTTCACAGCATGACCTCCCTGCTCCCTGCTCAGAGGAGGCTGCTTCCGTCATCCAACCTCTCTGCTCCCTGCTCAGAGGAGGCCCTTCACAGCATGACCTCACAGCTGCTCCCTGCTCAGAGGAGGCTGCTTCAGTCATCCAACGCCCTTCACAGCATGACCTCTTCACAGCTGCTCCCTGCTCAGAGGAGGCTGCTTCAGTCATCATCCAACCTCCCTGCTCCCTGCTCAGAGGAGGCCCTCCAACGCCCTCACACAGCATGACCTCCCTGCTCCCTGCTCAGAGGAGGCTGCTTCAGTCATCCAACACCCTTCACAGCATCCAACGCCCTTCACAGCATGACCTCTCTGCTCCCTGCTCAGAGGAGGCTGCTTCAGGCATCATCCAACCTCCCTGCCCCCGCTCAGAGGAGGCTGCTTCAGCATGACCTCACAGCATGACCTGCTCCCTGCTCAGAGGAGGCTGCTTCAGGCATCCAACACCCTTCACAGCATGACCTCCCTGCTCCCTGCTCAGAGGAGGCTGCTTCCATCATCCAACACCCTTCACAGCATGACCTCCCTGCTCCCTGCTCAGAGGAGGCTGCTTCAGGCATCCAAAGCCCTTCACAGCATTCTAGTTTAAAAGTAAATGCCCCAGTACTTAATCATCTTAACGTTTTGCCATTGACAGGCATACACTTTTACACCACAGGTGGCACTGTTTTCATTTCACAATACTGCCAAACTGAGAAAGAACTCATTCTTTATGAAAAAAAGGGCTAAAATCAATAAAGAGCATGTGAGTTCATCCAAGAGATCAAAGCCCCACAGGGGGGGAATCATCAAGCATTTTAATACAGCTGTGCAGAAGTGTTTGCAGGGATTTTGCCAGGCAGTTGACTCAACTGCTGTGATGCCGACTGCTGTTTTAAGTGGATTTAAAAGGGCACTGTGGAAAAGCATGTCTGTATGAATGTTTCATTTGTTGTTACGGTCTATATTAATTGTGTATGTATATGTAGGTATGTATTTTTGCACATGCATGTGTATGGACCTGGAGAATGCACATTTAAAACCACATGGATAATGTACTGTTTTAAACTAAGAGTATTCTTACCTAAAACTGGCACCAATGTATAGAACATATATAATCAAACTTTCCCCACGTGGGGCACTTGACCCCTATAAGGGGGTTCGAATTCTCAAAACAATGAGCACTTAACCCTGAGAGGTGTCTAAAATACACCCAACAAGGCTTCTAAACACCCTCACAAAACTGCTAGACTCGTTAACAAGGCTTCTAAACACCCTCACAAAACTGCTGGACTCGTTAACAAGGCTTCTAAACACCCTCACAAAACTGCTGGACTCGTTAACAAGGCTTCTAAACACCCTCACAAAACTGCTGGACTCGTTAACAAGGCTTCTAAACACCCTCACAAAACTGCTGGACTCGTTAACAAGGCTTCTAAACACCCTCACAAAACTGCTGGACTCGTTAACAAGGCTTCTAAACACCCTCACAAAACTGCTGGACTTGTTAACTCCCACATTAGCTGAGTAGGTTTCCACTTTGGATAAAAATTGCTTTTAAAGCGTGTGTGTGTGTGTGTGTGTGTGTGTGTGTGTGTGTGTGTGTGTGTGTGTGTGTGTGTGTTTGTGTTTTTTAACTTTTTAATTCTATCAAGCTGCTTCTTACTGGTTTAAAGCACATTTTTACGATTGCCAGCCAGCGAGCGCCTTCTAAATAACGCCGAGATTGATTCTTGTTTTTTTTTTTTCCCGTAAGGACTTGCTTTCCTAGAACTCTCCTCATTTGTTTCAGCCTAATAATGAGGTGACCTGAGGAAGGGCGAATAATGGGCCATGACAATACAATTACACCTCCCAACTGTCCCTTATTGCTGTCACACTAATTATCTAGTCTAATCAGTTCTGTATCCAGAGTGAGCGAGCCAGCGAGGGGAGGGAGGGGTAGAAGAAGTGGAGGGAGGGGAGGGAGGGGGGGGAGGGAGGGGGGGGGAGAGAGGGGGGAGGGGAGAGTGGGGAGGGGGGCCTCCCCCCCCGTCTTCACCTCCCCTCCCCCGTTTGCTCTCCCTCCCTCCCCTCCACTCGCAAAGCCATTCGGTAAATATTCTATAGGGTGATGCAAAGCGTTTGGCCACAGCTGTAGCAATTCATTAGGTGAGCTGTGAGAGACACTGCTGACTGGTAATGATCCCAGTTAGGGTCTCATGAGGCTTTTTATTCCCGGACTGGCCTTCTCTATTCAATTATCTCTGTGCCTCTGACGCCTGTAACCTGGTTTGTGGAGCGCCGGTGCTCTGTGACAGCGTGCTGATGGACTGTGGCCATGGCTGGCTGTTCGAGGAGGCTGGGCACTGCAAACATCACATTAATGTCCACCAGGATTTACAGCCCCGCTGCTTTGATAGACTGGAGAGGCTTCCTTCTCCCCTTCCAGGGAATCTGATTAGATGTTGTTACGCGCTGCTTGCAAATCATAAACTCTCCGGGAATGATGTATTTAACACTGTGATGATCAATCGAGTGGAAGAAGTTGAGGGATTGACAGCAAGCTGTCTGTCTATCCGCTTGGCAGGCACTGCACAGGGGCTGCTTTATTGACTTTGAATGGTGAATCACAGCTAGCACTGAACACTGAAGCGGTGCGTTCCATCCCCTTACCCTCAGTGTGAACTGTCTCCTACCCTCTGGCCTGTCTCTCTCCACTTCCACCTGTGTCCTCCGGTCATGGTTTCTGTGCTGTGCTTGAAGAATTGATTAGCGTTAACGAAAATTTTAAAGGCTTCAATCAAGCCCCCTCCAGTGGTTCTTTGTTCCGGGCTAAATTCCGTTCCTTTAACCTCATTCTATCACAGCTCATTCCTTTCAGCTCAGAGATGAGTCTGGTTGCTTTATTCGCTGGACTCTCTCCAAGGCTGCAGTGGAGCCTCATACAGAACCCACACAGGGATGATGAACGATCATTTTAACTGTCTTTGCACAACAGACACAAGCCCTGTACCAGATAACTGCATTAAATACATGTGGGAATCTTCTGTCGTTCTCCAGCATTTTAAATCTTTGTGGAAATATTCCATTGTCTGCCTAGCTGTGCCATCTATCCTCTCTGAACACACCAGTAATGGTTACTGTGACCCCTCCCTGCCCTGCTCTGTTAAGTTATTTAAACAAACTGTGTTTGCTTGGATTAAGAAGAGCCTTGGAATATCAGCTTTATTATGTATTGAATATATGTCCACCCTGCCTTTTTGCATTGTTTGTTGGGCCGTGGGTGTGTTGACTTTGTGCTGTAGCTGGGTTGAATAATGGATGTTTAGAAGGACGCTGTGCAAAGTAAAGACAATATCAGAGGCAACACAACCGTGGCTCTGTACTGATATGGAGATGCAAAAATCAGCAACACATGTAGGCAACACTTTACATGAAGTGTCTCTAATTACTGTGTATTGACATAGTAGCAAATACATGTGTGCTTACACATCATTATAATGTTACTATGCATAGTTATACAGTTATACACCTGCTCCATCAATCTCTTTGAACAATATAACCCTAACCCTAACCCTAACCTTTTCTGATACAATTGTGTACTTGCATATACCATGCAAAAAGATTTGCATCACCTAGAATTTTAGGATTGAGATATCATTTTAAAAAAAAAAAAATATGATATTGCAAAAGTCTACCAGATGCCATAATAGTAGTACAGAATTTCATGTCAAATTTTGAAATGTCATAATTTTCAATGCATCAGTTTTCTGTTTAGTATATATAAAACTCCAAAATGGTATTAATTCAATATGTTAACAGAATATTATTCTGCAGGTTCCTTTCGACTTAATGAAGCAAAATGAGTTAATTCTGTACAGGGGGTGCAAACCTGTGGCCAGAGCTGTGGCGCTCCAGCAGCAAAGTGAATGGGTAGAAGCAGCTGGCTGGAATGCAGGGAATAGCGAGAGACTCTTCCCTAAAGCAAGTTAATTGAACCGTCAGTTACTTCTGTTCAATGCTGTGGCAGTCTTGGCAGCTTCAAATGCAGAAATTTAATACTGTGATTAGGAGAAGCAGACAGTCCTTACCTGGGCTCACCAAAGAAATTGAACTCTGGCCCCTAACGGTGAAAGGCTATTAGCATGCATTGCTCAAGAATTCTGAGGATTGAGAATTGTGGGTCATCCCAGGTTGAAGCAACGAGGAGCAACACATCTTTATAAAATACATGCTTGACAACCAGAGGGTGCAGCAGCAGAGAGCCGTACAAACGGAGGGTTTCAGTAAGAAGGACTGCAGTCCTTTTCCAGTCCCATAAACTAACCCACCTGGTTTGTTGTCTCAAATATATATGTATAAAACTGACAGTACGCATGTAGGAAGTGCTGTTCACGCTACTGAGAAATACTGTCAGACAAGCCTGAAGTATATATTCAGGTTTGAAACGGCTGGTGTAATTGTTTATACAAGGTTTAGTAGATTTACTTTGGACTAGTCGACCTTTTGAATCTTTCTTGACACAGCACATGAGCCACCCTCATTATTAAATGATCTTCATGGCTTCTGTACTGAGGTGCAACGGCAGGAAGCAATGAGCCACAGTGGTTGAAGGGAACCACAGTGGTTTCGGGTTTTGACCAGTGGGATCACAATGGTATGAACACACATTGCCTCTGTACCATACCAGCACTAGACAAATGTGTGCTACCATATCAGGACCTGTGCACTGTGCAATATCTGCTCCCAATCCATTGCATGTTCATTCTGCAAGGCTTGGTGTCTTAGTCAGTCTATCTTTATAACTATAAATCTGTCGACATTAAATGTATATACCTTTCCAGTAACGCTCTGTTAATGCTAAATGTCAAGGTTATTTACAACAAAACTGCCTGACTTTATAAAGGCTGTTATTTTCAGAGTTCCACGAATTTGAGTTCAATGAAAACTCAACTGGTATTCAGAAATCTCCTTACATACAGTAGTGCGTTCATATACTTCACGACATTTAAACACTCCAGGATCTTAAAGACATGTGCATCATACTTCATACCTGTAGCTTAGCCCTGCACTTCACGCATGCTGTGTGTCTTCCAGTAACCCAGGACACCAGTCAATGCATTTCAAACTCATCCACGGAGCCTATGCTGCTCCAGAGTTTCAAGATGCTATTAAGTAACACAATTTACTCAACAAGCATTGAAATATCTACTACAGGGATACTCGAGGATCCCCATTCATGGAATACCGGCAGGACTCCGGGAACATTCCTGCTGTCTCCTCTGTATACCTGCAAAACTCCGGGGAACGTTCCTGCTGTCTCCTCTGTATACCTGCAGGACTCCGGGAACGTTCCTACTGTCTCCCTATATACCTGCAGGACTCCGGGAACATTCCTGCTGTCTCCTTGTATACCTACAGGACTCCGGGAACATTCCTGCTGTCTCCCTGTATACCTGCAGGACCCTGGGGAACGTTCCTGCCTTCTCGTCTGTATACCTGCAGGACTCTGGGAACATTCCTGCTATCTCCCTGTATACCTGCAGGACTCCGGGAACATTCCTGCTGTCTCCCTGTATACCTGCAGGACCCCGGGGAACGTTCCTGCCTTCTCCTCTGTACACCTGCAGGACTCTGGGAACGTTCCTGCTGTCTCCTCTGTATACCTGCAGGACTCAAGCAAGCTTATTTAAACATATTGGATTATATTTTTGAAGTTAAAATGTTTAGGTGAAAATAATGTGTCCTGCATTCTCTTCTCTGTGTTCTCTGTACTGTGTATGTATTCTCTGATGGAACTTTGCAGGCGGGAGGTGTGTATATATATATATATATATATATATATATATATATATATATATATATATATATATATATATATATATCTATATGGGTAAAGTCTTTGTATATATACATCAGAAAATCAGTAAATAAGGATGAGGAACAAGCAGCACAAACTGACTCTGGAGGAAACAGCATGGCTTCTGTGCTTCACAGCCTGTCAACGCATTTCTTTCTAAAAATCTTTTTCTAGCTGAGCTCTATCGATTTCATGGAGTGCGGCTTTTATGGAATTTTATTATAAAAAACTTTCACTTTCTTTCTTTGCTGCCTAACAGAGATGATTTCCTTGGCCTACTTTAAAAGTTATTATAGTAAATGTCCCAGTTGCACATGCTGTATGAAGACCAGCTCCCACTCAGGGTTAAATGATAGTTGGTCACCCAATCCCAATTGGAAATCAATGCCGCATGGATGCAGCTAAGATTGGAGTTCAATCTCATAAAGCTTATCTATCAAATACCTTGATTAAACTGAGATCTGTGATGGGTCTCATCATTGATAATTATTTCTACAGGCTGGCACATCATGGGGCAACTTATTCTTGTGAGAGGCCCAGGACTCAGTGTTACTGCGGGAGGATCTGAGTCCTACAACACGGCTTCAAAAGCACGTTGAGGAAGAGGACAGGCAGAGAGGAATCTGGAGTGGAGAGGACAGTACAGCTCATTACACATCAATAGTGCCTTGCCTGCTTCGCAGTGTTCCAGGACTTCTGCACGGCATGTTTGTTAATTAGAGAGTAATGAAAGACACGGCTGGGTTTGTATCTTTAATGTAGCACAGGTCAGCGAGTGACTAATGATTCAGAGAGAGCTGCTTTCATTTCCGTTCATTCCTTCCCTGTCCCCCCCTGCTGTGTCTCAGCCAACAGAACCGTCATCTCTGCAGCTTGTTTGTTTGTGTGATTTAGAAACATGTAATTATACATCAAAAACATTGTCTGGAGGTAATTTATGGTTTCAATTAAATAAATACATACTTAAATTGAAGCTCCTATTAAAAATAAATACGCAATACTACTCTGATCTATTGCATTGCCATTGCAGTGCTCCTGTCTTTCTGCATTGCCATTGCAGTGCCCCTGTCTGCATTGCCATTGCAGTGCCCCTGTCTGTCTGCATTGCCACTGCAGTGCCACTGTCTGTCTGCATTGCCATTGCAGTGCCCCTGTCTGTCTGCATTGCCATTGCAGTGCCCCTGTCTGTCTGCATTGCCATTGCAGTGCCCCTGTCTGTCTGCATTGCCATTGCAGTGCCCCTGTCTGTCTGCATTGCCATTGCAGTGCCCCTGTCTGTCTGCATTGCCATTGCAGTGCCCCTGTCTGTCTGCATTGCCACTGCAATGCCCCTGTCTGTCTGCATTGCCATTGCAGTGCCCCTGTCTGTCTGCATTGCCATTGCAGTGCCCCTGTCTGTCTGCATTGTCATTGCAGTGCCCCTGTCTGTCTGCATTGCCATTGCAGTGCCACTGGCTGTCTGCATTGTCATTGCAATGCTCCTATCTGTCTGGATTGCTATTGTGAAGGATTGGGAAGGATGTCTTAAAGGGGAGGTGAATTATACATGTCCTGTGCGTCTGTATGTATTATAGGTCTGTTTAAGTGTTAGTGTAGTGGACTGGAAGGCTTGTGATCGGAGCTGCACAGACAGCTGGCCACTGGAAATGTGTTTGTAATCCATGTCACTTTGAATCTGAGTTTCAAGGAAACACAGATCAGCAACAGCTAGGCTCAATGCCAGTGTGCTTTGGAACCAATGAACACGCACTGAGCTGGAAGAGCTTCGCACTTTCTGACATATGAGCAGCAACTGGGGGTGACACTGTGCAAACCCAAATGCTTGCAGCTAGACCCAGGCTGTGATCTGGTCAGTCTTCACAAGCTGAGGAGGCATTGTTCATTATTATTAAAGTTAGCAAAATCAACCTTCTCACACATTATTATTCATATTGGGTTCCAATTCTTTTTTTCATCCTCTAAAAATGGAGCTCAGCCAGGTTCATAGCAACGTGTTCTCTGCTAATGACCACTGCAGGGTCATAGTTATTTAACCAGCAAGGCTGTTTTCATCACTCATTTGTCTTCCCGACTGACAATTGCGTTGTGATGGGCTAGTTGAATATCCAGCTGCTGGTATTAAGGCACAGTGAGCCTGGCAATGAGTGTGATGGTTTAAGATTGTAATTGCTGCAATAAATTGACCCATTGGTCTTGCCCGTCAGAGCCTTTCTGTGCAGCTGGCTACAGCCACAGCGAGGCAGCGAGGCAGCGAGGCAGCGAGACAGCGAGGCAGCGAGGCAGCGAGGGAACGAAGCAGCAAGGCAGCAAGGCAGCGAGGCAGCGAGGGAGCGAAGCAGCAAGGCAGCGAGGGAGGTCCCAGTGATCAACCCCCCTCGAGGAGAAACCCTGCTGCAAGGTGGAGAAAAGGGGAGGCGGTGGGAGAAACCAAACAAGACCGCATAGGGGGAGTGTCAGGTAAGAATAAAAAGCATGAGCTGCTTTTCTGATTGGCATGAAGATAATATAGTTTAATCCCAGAAACAGCAATATATATACAGCATATACACTGAGATCCTGATAGGATTTAAAAACCATTCTGAAAGGAACACGCTTCTTACTCAAAATGTCTCAATTACCCCTGCCTTGGCTGCATGTGTGGAATCCATGGAAGTGAGCTGTTTCTGTGTTAGTATCTGCAAACAGGCTGTTTTTTGAGCAGAGACACATGACATTGAAGCAGATTATCTGGTAGAGGGAAGCATCCAAGCGTTGCAGAGCAAGTTCTGACTCCACGAACACACAGTAACTGGAAGGGTTTATTTGGGAGTTCAGCTGAATCTCTGTCTCCATCAGGGAGGCAATGCTGGAGAGCTGAGAACTGAAACTAGGCTATTGAGCTCACAGAATTCCTCTAATATTGCTGTCACTTCCCAGTGCCATACCTAATGGTAAACATGCATTCGATTTTATATTTTTAAGATATCAATAAATACCTGGATTGATCGTCTGTCATTGATATTTCAATGCTACATTATTGCATTCCCAAATTCTTCTTTCAGGAATCACATGGGAGGATGTGGTTAACATTGAAAAGCTATTCAAAATCTTTGATATAGGAAAATTCGAAACCTGTTAAATTCAGATCATGCATACGAAATCCAGGAAAATGAGCAGGAAGTGCAAAGTGTCAAAGATATTCTGAAAATAAGGCATAGAAACTATATACTTCTTTAGCCCACAGCTGTGCCAGATATCATATTAAAATGATCATACGGGTTTGTTTGCAAAACTGCGCCTTTTTAAGACTGCGTGGAGAATGGAAATGCAAAGCAGGTTTCTGAAATGATTTCTCAGCTCTGCTTTGAAGATGCAGGGTACTGACAGAGATCACAGGATAGATAAGGACAGTGCAGCGGGTTCGATGGAGCACAGCCTTGACATGCTGGATCCCCTGTACTCACCGTCAATGGATACACAGGCCCATTGGTCTGCTGTCCGCTTCAAGAGACTGTTGCCGTGGATAGTCAATAAGGAGGTGAGTCATTGACTGCAAATTGATTTCTTGCACAAAACAAACCCTGAGGAGGCTAGCTGAGGAGAGGCCGTCTCTTACTGCCGAAAACTCTGTTTCTATGACAGCGGGCTGTCAACAGGAGCTCTAGCAGTCCCTGGGTAATTGGATCTATAGGTTGTGGAGTTTTTTTTTAGAGTAACGTGACATTTGAAAGCTGTATCGATTACATTGCAATAAGCATCATGGCTTAAATGTCAAAGAATGAGACATTGTTACACATTGGCGTTCTGATATTAAGATTTACCCTGATTACATTTCTCCTGCCCAAATACAATTTCAAAATACTGGTTTTATAGAATTCGGTTTCACCTGAAAATGCCCAGCATATAGATCTGGCTATGTGTTTTACATCACCCTATAGAATTGATTAATTTTGAATTTTGAAAGTTGAATGAAACCTTCTGAATAATGTTTTGTTAACATTTTGAATTACCGCTTTGTAGTTTTTCATATACTGAACGAAAAACTGACAGAAATTGAAAAATCTCAAAATCAAGCATGAAATACTACTGTACTGCTATTATGGCTTCCGGAAGACTTTTGCAATGTTGTAGTTTGTTTGATTGCACAATGTTAAATTAAAGATCAAAATTATGTTCATATAGTTACTTTTTTTTAAAAATGATGTCTCAATCCTAAAATTCTAGGTGATGCAAAACTTTTAACTATAGCTGTACTACCAGATACCAGGTTTCAACCTGGAAAAAAGGCTTTATGTGTTTATGCTTGCTGTAACATTATAACATATGGTCCTTTCAAAACTCATTAGAGATGTACATAATGACTAGAAACACACAACAGCAGGTAATTCTGGAATCATTTTTGTTACCTTGACTACCAGTGTGTATTAATAACTTAAAAAGTGGCACGTTTTGAAATAACAAGCCCCACTCAGAGGTGCTTTCAGCATTACTGCTGGCAACAAGGCAGAAAATAAGCATCAAGTGTGCAATCAACATGATTCAGAGGCTCGATAACAAACACAGTAGCATTGGAATATTATTAGAGAGAGCTCATCTGATAACACAGCGACACACATATATATATTCTCTGTGGTATTATCTAAGAGAGACTACCTGGCTTTCATCTGCTATCAGCTTGTCTCGAGAATCCTTAATGCCGGTGCAAACGAACAGTGCGAATATTTGTACCCCCAGGGGAACAAATATTAGTTCCCACCAGCGACTATTTGTTCCCCACTGCACGCACGAATGTTATTTATCCTATTTTTATCTACATTGTGCATTGCAAACATCAGAAAAAAGGCCAATGTAAAAAATGAATTCAAATTGAAGATAGTTACTTTTGAGCAGTTGACAGAGGTGTGTGGAGGATAGAGAATGCAGGGGGCTGGGAGTCACAGAGCCCCAGATTGGAGCCTCTCCTCCCTGCAGCCGGTGGCGCCAGCTGCCCTCCCTGCCTATTAGCAGCTGTGTGTTTCCAGTGACACACGACCCTTGTGCTTGTTCCCAGCCTCGTCAGTTTGGTGAAACAGCAGTTTTCATGTCTCAGTAAATGGAGTTGCTGACCTCTCTGTCTCCAGGCTACTCGCCTGCTTTTGTGAAGGATCGTGGATCAAGACTCGGGCTTTACTGTCTGACGCTGTTAATCCTGCCAGATTAGAGCATAAGATCCAGCCTGGGGCAAGCTACATCTACAGATACCTGCCAGGTACAGCACACACTGCAACTACAGACACCTGCCAGGTACAGCACACACTGCAACTACAGACACCTGCCAGGTACAGCACACACTGCAACTACAGACACCTGCCAGGTACAGCACACACTGCAACTACAGACACCTGCCAGGTACAGCACACACTGCAACTACAGACAACTGACAGGTACAGCACACACTGCAACTACAGACACCTGCCAGGTACAGCACACACTGCAACTACAGACACCTGCCAGGTACAGCACACACTGCAACTACAGACACCTGCCAGGTACAGCACACACTGCAACTACAGACACCTGCCAGGTACAGCACACACTGCAACTACAGACACCTGCCAGGTACAGCACACACTGCAACTACAGACACCTGCCAGGTACAGCACACACTGCAACTACAGACACCTGCCAGGTACAGCACACACTGCAACTACAGACAACTGCCAGGTACAGCACACACTGCAACTACAGACACCTGCCAGGTACAGCACACACTGCAACTACAGTGCCAGGTACAGCACACACTGCAACTACAGACACCTGCCAGGTACAGCACACACTGCAACTACAGACACCTGCCAGGTACAGCACACACTGCAACTACAGACACCTGCCAGGTACAGCACACACTGCAACTACAGACACCTGCCAGGTACAGCACACACTGCAACTACAGACACCTGCCAGGTACAGCACACACTGCAACTACAGACACCTGCCAGGTACAGCACACACTGCAACTACAGACACCTGCCAGGTACAGCACACACTGCAACTACAGACACCTGCCAGGTACAGCACACACTGCAACTACAGACACCTGCCAGGTACAGCACACACTGCAACTACAGACACCTGCCAGGTACAGCACACACTGCAACTACAGACACCTGCCAGGTACAGCACACACTGCAACTACAGACACCTGCCAGGTACAGCACACACTGCAACTACAGACACCTGCCAGGTACAGCACACACCGCAACTACAGACACCTGCCAGGTACAGCACACACCGCAACTACAGACACCTGCCAGGTACAGCACACACTGCAACTACAGACACCTGCCAGGTACAGCACACACTGCAACTACAGACACCTGCCAGGTACAGCACACACTGCAACTACAGACACCTGCCAGGTACAGCACACACTGCAATTACAGACACCTGCCAGGTACAGCACACACTGCAACTACACACACCTGTTCAAACACACTAGGTAAAGACAAGTAATAATGATGACACTAAAAGAAGAAAAGGCTATCAGAGCATTTAATATTTCAGCAGGAGAAAACTAATACACTTACTCTGTTGAAAACAACAAAGCTTCAGACAACAGCAGGTGCCTGTCAATAATGTGTGTGATTGATCAAAGGCCCTCCAATGGCCAGTGAAAAGCCATGCTGGGATTGATGTAATAGTACATGTTCTTGCAGTCTGTCAAGCTCTCTCGTGTCTCAAGGTGATGTGTTTACAGTGCGCTCTGTGAATAGCATATGAAAACATTCTATTTTAGCACAGAATTGAGCAATGTTGTGAGCGCAGCAGATTTAAACAGGAGAGGCAGCTGTAATTCTCCACCATCCAGATATTGTCAGGGCTTTCCGGACTGCTCAGTCGTGCCTCTTTGCATGGAAATGACTGATTAGGAACTAACAAGCAGATGTCCTATTGCAGCAGCAATTCATTATCACGGTTCGTTCTGCACACGATTACCCCTTAATGTCTAGTACTGGGAACCCTGTTCCTCTGCCCATCTTCAATGGAAATGCAGTGCTGTACTTAGGATGGAATACTTGAATGGAACCGCAGTGGGAACACAGGCATAACATGGTGTGAGCCAATGCACCTGAATGGTAATCCACAGCAGTGTGAGATCATTGCCAGACATTGTATTGCTCTATACTATGCAATAGCTG